>NW_026779573.1:57500-65000 GCF_030144855.1 Hypanus sabinus
GGGGCGGCTCCTCCGTCGGGACTACAGGAGGTCGCACCGCCCATCGCAGTCCTCGGCAGACGTCGGAATTATTCCAAGTCCCGCCGCATTAGGGTTGGTTAACGACTTGTCCCGGCCGGGCTGGTTAACGACTTGTCTCGCCGACGTTGGTTAACGACTTGTCCCGGCAGGGCTGGTTAACGACTTGTCTCGCCGCCGTTGGTTAACGATTTGCCAGGGCCCGGTCGGGCAACCCGATTGCCCGCCCGGGGATTGGGTTCGGGCTAGGGTTAGGGTTAGGGTTAGGGTTAGGGTTAGGGTTAGGGTTAGGGTTAGGGTTAGGGTTAGGGTTAGGGTTAGGGTTAGGGTTAGGGTTGGGGCTAGGGTTAGGGTTAGGGTCAGGGTTGGGGCTAGGGTTAGGGTTAGGGTTGGGGTTAGCTTTAGGGTTAGGGCTGGGGTTAGGGTTAGGGTTGGGGTTAGGGTTAGGGTTGGGGCTAGGGTCAGGGCTAGGGCTAGGATATGGGTTGGGGCTTGGGCTGGGGCTAGGGCTCGTGCTATGGCCAGGGTTAGTTTTAAGGTTTGGGTTGTGCTCCTGGCAGGTCCGCACGCGTCATACCTCGGCTGGCTTGCCGCGAGGGGACGTCTTCCGAGGGTCGTGCCGGCCGAGGGGCGGCTCCTCCGTCGGGACTACAGGAGGTCGCACCGCCCATCGCAGTCCTCGGCAGACGTCGAAATTATTCCAAGTCCCGCCGCATTAGGGTTGGTTAACGACTTGTCCCGGCCGGGCTGGTTAACGACTTGTCCCGGCCGGGCTGGTTAACGACTTGTCTCGCCGACGTTGGTTAACGATTTGCCAGGGCCCGGTCGGGCAACCCGATTGCCCGCCCGGGGATTGGGTTCGGGCTAGGGTTAGGGTTAGGGTTAGGGTTAGGGTTAGGGTTAGGGTTAGGGTTAGGGTCAGGGTTAGGGTTAGGGTCGGGGTTGGGGTTAGGGCTCGGGTTAGGGCGGGGGTTAGGCTTAGAGCTGGGGTTAGGATTAGGGTTAGCGTTAGGGTTAGGGCTGGGGTTAGGGTTAGCGTTAGGGTTGGGGCTAGGGTCAGGGCTAGGGCTAGGATATGGGTTGGGGCTTGGGCTGGGGCTAGGGTTAGGGTTAGGGTTAGGGTTGGGGTTGGGGTTAGGGTTAGGGTTAGCGTTCGGGTTGGGGCTAGGGCTCGGGTGAGGGCGGGGGTTAGCTTTAGGGTTAGGGCTGGGGTTAGGGCTAGGGTTGGGGTTGGTGTTAGGGTTAGGGTTAGCGTTCGGGTTGGGGCTAGGGCTCGGGTTAGGGCGGGGGTTAGCTTTAGGGTTAGGGCTGGGGTTAGGGCTAGGGTTGGGTCTAGGGTCAGGGCTAGGCCTAGGATATGGGTTGGGGCTTGGGCTGGGGCTAGGGCTCGTGCTATAGCCAGGGTTAGTTTTAAGGTTTGGGTTGTGCTCCTGGCAGGTCCGCACGCGTCATACCTCGGCGGGTGGCCGCGAGGGGACGTCTTCGGAGGGCCGTGCCGGCCGAGGGGCGGCTCCTCCGTCGGGACTACAGGAGATCGCACCGCCCATCGCAGTCCTCGGCAGACGTCGAAATTATTCCAAGTCCCGCCGCATTAGGGTTGGTTAACGACTTGTCCCGGCCGGGCTGGTTAACGACTTGTCCCGGCCGGGCTGGTTAACGACTTGTCTCGCCGACGTTGGTTAACGACTTGTCTCGCCGACGTTGGTTAACGACTTGTCCCGGCCGGGCTGGTTAACGACTTGTCTCGCCGACGTTGGTTAACGACTTGTCTCGCCGACGTTGGTTAACGATTTGCCAGGGCCCGGGCGGGCAACCCGATTGCCCGCCCGGGGATTGGGTTCGGGCTAGGGTTAGGGTTAGGGTTAGGGTTGTGGTTGGGGTTAGGGCTCGGGTTAGGGCGGGGCTTAGGCTTAGAGCTGGGGTTAGGATTAGGGTTAGGGCTGGGGTTAGGGTGAGCGTTAGGGTTGGGGCTAGGGTTAGGGTTAGGGTTGGGGTTAGCTTTAGGGTTAGGGCTGGGGTTAGGGTTAGGGTTAGGGTTCGGGCTAGGGTCAGGGCTAGGGCTAGGATATGGGTTGGGGCTTGGGCTGGGGCTAGGGTTAGGGTTAGGGTTAGGGTTGGGGTTGGGGTTAGGGTTAGGGTTAGCGTTCGGGTTGGGGCTAGGGCTCGGGTGAGGGCGGGGGTTAGCTTTAGGGTTAGGGCTGGGGTTAGGGCTAGGGTTGGGGTTGGGGTTAGGGTTAGGTTTAGCGTTCGGGTTGGGGCTAGGGCTCGGGTTAGGGCGGGGGTTAGCTTTAGGGTTAGGGCTGGGGTTAGGGCTAGGGTTGGGGCTAGGGTCAGGGCTAGGCCTAGGATATGGGTTGGGGCTTGGGCTGGGGCTAGGGCTCGTGCTATGGCCAGGGTTAGTTTTAAGGTTTGGGTTGTGCTCCTGGCAGGTCCGCACGCGTCATACCTCGGCGGGTGGCCGCGAGGGGACGTCTTCGGAGGGCCGTGCCGGCCGAGGGGCGGCTCCTCCGTCGGGACTACAGGAGGTCGCACCGCCCATCGCAGTCCTCGGCAGACGTCGGAATTATTCCAAGTCCCGCCGCATTAGGGTTGGTTAACGACTTGTCCCGGCCGGGCTGGTTAACGATTTGTCTCGCCGGCGTTGGTTAACGATTTGTCTCGCCGACGTTGGTTAACGATTTGCCAGGGCCCGGTCGGGCAAACCGATTGCCCGCCCGGGGATTGGGTTCGGGCCAGGTTTAGGGTTAGGGTTAGGGCCAGGGCTAGGGTTAGGGCTGGGGTTAGGTCTAGGGTTAGGGTTAGGTTCAGGGTTAGGGCTGGGGTTAGGTTTAGGGTTAGGGCGGGGGTTAGGGTTAGCGTTAGGGTTAGGGCCTGGGTTAGGGTTACGGCTGGGGTTAGGGTTAGGGTTAGGGCTAGGGCTAGGATATGGGTTAGGGCTTGGGCTGGGGCTAGGGCTCGTGTTATGGCGCTCGGCCAAAACTACGGCTTCCGCCGAATTCAAAACCTACAAGGTCCCGCGGCGGGGAGCAGCCGGGGGACGTGTTGGGAGCGACGTTCGGACCGAGGGGCGGCACTTTCGGAGGGTGGACCGGAGGTCGGTTAACCAATCGTCACGAGCCGGGGAACGGAAGAACTGTTCGCGCCGGGCTGCTGCCTAAGTCTTTGTCCTGTTCTGCCCGTCAGCACCGGACCCGGTCGGTTACCGCAGTGCCGGCTCGGGTCTGGTTAACGACTTGTCCCGGCCGGGCCGGTTAACCATTTGTCTCGCCGACGTCGGTTAACGATTTGTCCCAGCCGGGCCGGTTAACCAATTGTCACGAGCCGGCGCGAACGGAAGAACTGTCCGCGCCGGGCCGCTGCCTAAGTCTTTGTCCTGTTCTGCATGTCAGCACCGGTCCCGGTCGGTCACCGCAGTGCCGGCTCGGGTCTGGTTAACGACTTGTCCCGGCCGGGCCGGTTAACCATTTGTCTCGCCGAAGTCGGTTAACGATTTGCCTGAGCCCGGTCGGTTAACCAATTGTCACGAGCCGGCGAACGGAAGAACTGTCCGCGCCGGGCCGCTGCCTAAGTCTCTGTCCTGTTCTGCATGTCAGCACCGGACCCGGTCGGTTACCGCAGTGCCGGCTGGGGTCTGGTTAACGACTTGTCCCGGCCGGGCCGGTTAACCATTTGTCACGCCGAAGTTGGTTAACGACTTGTCCCGGCCGAGCCGGTTAACCATTTGTCTCGCCGACGTCGGTTAAGGATTTGCCTGAGCCCGGTCGGTTAACCAATTGTCACCGAGCCGGCGAACGGAAGAACTGTCCGCGCCGGGCCGCTGCCCAAGTCTTTGTCCTGTTCTGCATGTCAGCACCGGACCCGGTCGGTTACCGCAGTGCCTGCTGGGGTCTGGTTAACGACTTGTCCCGGTCGGGCCGGTTAACCATTTGTCACGCCGAAGTTGGTTAACGACTTGTCCCGGCCGAGCCGGTTAACCATTTGTCTCGCCGACGTCGGTTAACGATTTGTCCCAGCCGGGCCGGTTAACCAATTGTCACGAGCCGGCGCGAACGGAAGAACTGTCCGCGCCGGGCCGCTGCCCAAGTCTTTGTCCTGTTCTGCATGTCAGCACCGGACCCGGTCGGTTACCGCAGTGCCTGCTGGGGTCTGGTTAACGACTTGTCCCGGCCGGGCCGGTTAACCATTTGTCACGCCGAAGTTGGTTAACGACTTGTCCCGGCCGAGCCGGTTAACCATTTGTCTCGCCGACGTCGGTTAACGATTTGCCTGAGCCCGGTCGGTTAACCAATTGTCACCGAGCCGGCGAACGGAAGAACTGTCCGCGCCGGGCCGCTGCCTAAGTCTCTGTCCTGTTCTGCATGACAGCACCGGACCCGGTCGGTTACCGAAGTGCCGGCTCGGGTCTGGTTAACGACTTGTCCCGGCCCGGCCGGTTAACCATTTGTCACGCCGACGTCGGTTAACGACTTGTCCCGGCCGGGCCGGTTAACCATTTGTCACGCCGAAGTTGGTTAACGACTTGTCCCGGCCGGGCCGGTTAACCATTTGTCACGCCGAAGTTGGTTAACGACTTGTCCCGGTCGGGCCGGTTAACGATCTGCCAGGGCCCGGTCGGGAACTCGATTGCCCGCCCGGGGACTGTTGTCTTGCTCCACCGCACGGCCGGGGGGGTCGGTCGGCACGGCTAACGAGCCGTCCGAGAACTGCCGGTTAACCAGTTGCCCGGTGGCAATTCGTTAACTGAGTCCGCTCCGGAAGTCTGGATGCGGGTCGGATTTGAGGGTCGTAGCCGGGCAGGAGTTCCAGAGGCTCGGCAGCCGGGGTCAGATACGGCCGCCCCTTTGACACATGCAATTTCTGTACGGGGGCATTGGCGGGGTTTCCGGAGATTTACGGGGAGGCGTTTTTCTCGACCACTTAGGAGTGGTCGACGGGCGTTACGGGCCTCCCCACTTCGTTAACCCGGGCCGCGCGGCGGTATTTCCGCACGCTTCCCAAGGTCGCCCGTATGGATTTTCGGACGAATTCCCAATGGCGGAAGTCAGTCAGCGGGACGTATCCGCAGGCCCAAGCCGACCGAGGGGCAGCATATACGGGCTGACTACCGGTGCTCGGGCCGCCGAATCGAAACCTTGCCCGAATGATTTTCTGACAAAGTCCCGCGGCGGGGAGACGCGAGGGGACGAATTCGGAGGGTCGTGCCGGCCGAGGGGCGGCATTTTCGGTGGGACTACCGCAGGTCCCTCCGCCAAAAATAGGGCTACGGCCCGATCGAAAATCTGACAAAGTCCCGCTGCGGTGAGCCGCGAGGGGACGTATTCGGAGGGCCGTGCCGGCCGAGGGGCGGCATTTTCGGTGGGACTACCGCAGGTCCCACCGCCGATCCGAGACCTTGGCAGAAGTCGAAATTATTCCAACTCGGAAGTCGGAATGAAGGCTGATTCGGGGCCCTGCTGCCGGCCGAAGCGGACGATGCACGGCGGCACTACCGGAGGGCCGACCGCCGACAGAGGCGCGTGCTCCCGGCGCCGCGCCGGTTAACCAATTGACGGCGGAAGTCTGTGAAGGTCGGATCCAGCCCGTCGGGCGGGCCCGAGGTGCGACGAGGCCGGCGTGAGCTCCGGGCGTCTTACTGCCGGTTTGACACACGTCATTGTTGTACGGTCAGTCGCGGCGCCGGTTAACCAGTTAGGCCCGGAGAGCGCTATGAAGGTTGCATTTGCCCCGCCTGGCCGGGCCAAGGTACGACCTGCCCGGCAGGACTTCCGGCAGGCGTCCCGCCGACTTGACACATGCAATTTCTGTACGGGGGCATTGGCGGGGTTCCCGGAGATTTTCGGGAACACGTTTTCCAGAGGCACTTAGACGGATTTCCAGTGGTACGGTTGACACACGAGACAGACAGACAACACAACACACACAGTGCGGAGGCCGAAGTGAACCTTCGGGGGTTATTTCGGACTCAGTAAGCGGGAGGCCAGGCGAGCTCCGACTTACAGTGATTTATAGACAGAAAAGGCTTTTGAATGCTTACCGAGGTGAAGGCAGACGGGAAGTCCGAGGACGCGCCAGGGGCTCCGGACAGGGTCTGAGCGGGAACCGTGGGCGACGGCCGGCAGACCGACGGGTAGCCAAAAGCCTTTTAGGAGGGGAGCACGCACTTTGTGTGACGGAGACTTGTGTGGGAACCAGCCTGCCACGGGTGCCCTCGCGAGTGTCGTCTGCGGAGACCTCTGTTCCCCGATCGATGCGGCTTGGTCGGTCCTACCTTTGGGAGAGGCCGAGTGGAAGCGACGGTCTCGACACGTGCGGCGAACTTCCACGCTCGGCTCGTTACCATCTCCGGAGGTGGGTTGATGGGTCTGCCGCGGGGCGGCCCGATACCGACCGAGGTCTTCATGCTTCGGACGGAATTGGACGTTGGGCATTCGCACGTTTGCACCGCGATCGATCAGCCGGATTCCCCCGCCGGCGGACGAGACTGCTGCGCCCACGAATGACGGGGGCCGGGCGGGCGGCCGTCGACCATCCCGAGAAGGCAGGCACACACGCGCTCCATACCTAGGCGGTGAAGGTGCGGACCTCACCGGAGCGGACGACGGGGCGGGATGGCGAGGCGCTCACCGGCGCGGCGTTGGCCCCGGGCCGTCGGAGGCGAGCGGCGACCGTCGACCGTCCCGAGAGCCAACTCGGCAGGAGCGGTGCGGGTGCGGACCCCACCCAGCGACGCGGCTCGAGAGGGGGCGGCGCGGCGCCGCGACGAGCATGGCCCCGAGAGTGCAGGGGACGGGCGCGCCGGCCGCAGCAGCACTCTCTCGCGCCGCACAGGCAAGGCGAGAGAGTCGGGGGAAGTCCGAAAACTAGAGTGGCAAGAGATGCCCGTGCAGCCACGCAACCGAAGCGTTGATCCTCGGTCACGAACGAGAGGGAGGAGAGGCCCTGCGCGTGCGGTGGCCCCGACCGACGGCCGGCCGGTGTGCGATTCACTCGAGGTCGGGCGACACCCGCGCGTCCCCTCCCCGCTCCCGCAGAGGCCGGAGACGTCCGGTCGCCACAGCGGTCCGCGTGCAGCCTCCGGTTCCGCGAGAAGGCCAGTCTCCTCGGGGCGAGGAGAGCCTCAACTCGGCGAGCGGTCCGGCGGGCGGTGCAGAAAGTTGTCGGTACGTTTCTCGGCATTCGCACACGAATCCGGAGAGTGAGAAAGGGGTGTCCGCGACGCGTACGTGGGCCAGGGGCGCGTGCGGCGGAGCGACACCCAGCGGACTCCCGCGACCCGAGGGGAGCCGCCGATGGCTGAACCGAGCACCGACCTACCCCGGCGGCGGGGAGGCCACGTGCACGAGCGCGGCAGTCGACCTAACGCACGAACACCCCCAGCCCCCACCCACCTCGCAGCTCGTGGCGGGCGGGCGGACGGGCGGGGCGCAGGCCAGCCGGGCGCGGCGGTCGGCGGCGGGCATGGAGACGGCGCAGGCAGGCAGG
>NW_026779573.1:80000-85000 GCF_030144855.1 Hypanus sabinus
ACCCGATTGCCCGCCCGGGGATTGGGTTCGGGCTAGGGTTAGGGTTAGGGTTAGGGTTAGGGTTAGGGTTAGGGTTAGGGTTAGGGTCAGGGTTAGGGTTAGGGTCGGGGTTGGGGTTAGGGCTCGGGTTAGGGCGGGGGTTAGGCTTAGAGCTGGGGTTAGGATTAGGGTTAGCGTTAGGGTTAGGGCTGGGGTTAGGGTTAGCGTTAGGGTTGGGGCTAGGGTCAGGGCTAGGGCTAGGATATGGGTTGGGGCTTGGGCTGGGGCTAGGGTTAGGGTTAGGGTTAGGGTTGGGGTTGGGGTTAGGGTTAGGGTTAGCGTTCGGGTTGGGGCTAGGGCTCGGGTGAGGGCGGGGGTTAGCTTTAGGGTTAGGGCTGGGGTTAGGGCTAGGGTTGGGGTTGGTGTTAGGGTTAGGGTTAGCGTTCGGGTTGGGGCTAGGGCTCGGGTTAGGGCGGGGGTTAGCTTTAGGGTTAGGGCTGGGGTTAGGGCTAGGGTTGGGTCTAGGGTCAGGGCTAGGCCTAGGATATGGGTTGGGGCTTGGGCTGGGGCTAGGGCTCGTGCTATAGCCAGGGTTAGTTTTAAGGTTTGGGTTGTGCTCCTGGCAGGTCCGCACGCGTCATACCTCGGCGGGTGGCCGCGAGGGGACGTCTTCGGAGGGCCGTGCCGGCCGAGGGGCGGCTCCTCCGTCGGGACTACAGGAGATCGCACCGCCCATCGCAGTCCTCGGCAGACGTCGAAATTATTCCAAGTCCCGCCGCATTAGGGTTGGTTAACGACTTGTCCCGGCCGGGCTGGTTAACGACTTGTCCCGGCCGGGCTGGTTAACGACTTGTCTCGCCGACGTTGGTTAACGACTTGTCTCGCCGACGTTGGTTAACGACTTGTCCCGGCCGGGCTGGTTAACGACTTGTCTCGCCGACGTTGGTTAACGACTTGTCTCGCCGACGTTGGTTAACGATTTGCCAGGGCCCGGGCGGGCAACCCGATTGCCCGCCCGGGGATTGGGTTCGGGCTAGGGTTAGGGTTAGGGTTAGGGTTGTGGTTGGGGTTAGGGCTCGGGTTAGGGCGGGGCTTAGGCTTAGAGCTGGGGTTAGGATTAGGGTTAGGGCTGGGGTTAGGGTGAGCGTTAGGGTTGGGGCTAGGGTTAGGGTTAGGGTTGGGGTTAGCTTTAGGGTTAGGGCTGGGGTTAGGGTTAGGGTTAGGGTTCGGGCTAGGGTCAGGGCTAGGGCTAGGATATGGGTTGGGGCTTGGGCTGGGGCTAGGGTTAGGGTTAGGGTTAGGGTTGGGGTTGGGGTTAGGGTTAGGGTTAGCGTTCGGGTTGGGGCTAGGGCTCGGGTGAGGGCGGGGGTTAGCTTTAGGGTTAGGGCTGGGGTTAGGGCTAGGGTTGGGGTTGGGGTTAGGGTTAGGTTTAGCGTTCGGGTTGGGGCTAGGGCTCGGGTTAGGGCGGGGGTTAGCTTTAGGGTTAGGGCTGGGGTTAGGGCTAGGGTTGGGGCTAGGGTCAGGGCTAGGCCTAGGATATGGGTTGGGGCTTGGGCTGGGGCTAGGGCTCGTGCTATGGCCAGGGTTAGTTTTAAGGTTTGGGTTGTGCTCCTGGCAGGTCCGCACGCGTCATACCTCGGCGGGTGGCCGCGAGGGGACGTCTTCGGAGGGCCGTGCCGGCCGAGGGGCGGCTCCTCCGTCGGGACTACAGGAGGTCGCACCGCCCATCGCAGTCCTCGGCAGACGTCGGAATTATTCCAAGTCCCGCCGCATTAGGGTTGGTTAACGACTTGTCCCGGCCGGGCTGGTTAACGATTTGTCTCGCCGGCGTTGGTTAACGATTTGTCTCGCCGACGTTGGTTAACGATTTGCCAGGGCCCGGTCGGGCAAACCGATTGCCCGCCCGGGGATTGGGTTCGGGCCAGGTTTAGGGTTAGGGTTAGGGCCAGGGCTAGGGTTAGGGCTGGGGTTAGGTCTAGGGTTAGGGTTAGGTTCAGGGTTAGGGCTGGGGTTAGGTTTAGGGTTAGGGCGGGGGTTAGGGTTAGCGTTAGGGTTAGGGCCTGGGTTAGGGTTACGGCTGGGGTTAGGGTTAGGGTTAGGGCTAGGGCTAGGATATGGGTTAGGGCTTGGGCTGGGGCTAGGGCTCGTGTTATGGCGCTCGGCCAAAACTACGGCTTCCGCCGAATTCAAAACCTACAAGGTCCCGCGGCGGGGAGCAGCCGGGGGACGTGTTGGGAGCGACGTTCGGACCGAGGGGCGGCACTTTCGGAGGGTGGACCGGAGGTCGGTTAACCAATCGTCACGAGCCGGGGAACGGAAGAACTGTTCGCGCCGGGCTGCTGCCTAAGTCTTTGTCCTGTTCTGCCCGTCAGCACCGGACCCGGTCGGTTACCGCAGTGCCGGCTCGGGTCTGGTTAACGACTTGTCCCGGCCGGGCCGGTTAACCATTTGTCTCGCCGACGTCGGTTAACGATTTGTCCCAGCCGGGCCGGTTAACCAATTGTCACGAGCCGGCGCGAACGGAAGAACTGTCCGCGCCGGGCCGCTGCCTAAGTCTTTGTCCTGTTCTGCATGTCAGCACCGGTCCCGGTCGGTCACCGCAGTGCCGGCTCGGGTCTGGTTAACGACTTGTCCCGGCCGGGCCGGTTAACCATTTGTCTCGCCGAAGTCGGTTAACGATTTGCCTGAGCCCGGTCGGTTAACCAATTGTCACGAGCCGGCGAACGGAAGAACTGTCCGCGCCGGGCCGCTGCCTAAGTCTCTGTCCTGTTCTGCATGTCAGCACCGGACCCGGTCGGTTACCGCAGTGCCGGCTGGGGTCTGGTTAACGACTTGTCCCGGCCGGGCCGGTTAACCATTTGTCACGCCGAAGTTGGTTAACGACTTGTCCCGGCCGAGCCGGTTAACCATTTGTCTCGCCGACGTCGGTTAAGGATTTGCCTGAGCCCGGTCGGTTAACCAATTGTCACCGAGCCGGCGAACGGAAGAACTGTCCGCGCCGGGCCGCTGCCCAAGTCTTTGTCCTGTTCTGCATGTCAGCACCGGACCCGGTCGGTTACCGCAGTGCCTGCTGGGGTCTGGTTAACGACTTGTCCCGGTCGGGCCGGTTAACCATTTGTCACGCCGAAGTTGGTTAACGACTTGTCCCGGCCGAGCCGGTTAACCATTTGTCTCGCCGACGTCGGTTAACGATTTGTCCCAGCCGGGCCGGTTAACCAATTGTCACGAGCCGGCGCGAACGGAAGAACTGTCCGCGCCGGGCCGCTGCCCAAGTCTTTGTCCTGTTCTGCATGTCAGCACCGGACCCGGTCGGTTACCGCAGTGCCTGCTGGGGTCTGGTTAACGACTTGTCCCGGCCGGGCCGGTTAACCATTTGTCACGCCGAAGTTGGTTAACGACTTGTCCCGGCCGAGCCGGTTAACCATTTGTCTCGCCGACGTCGGTTAACGATTTGCCTGAGCCCGGTCGGTTAACCAATTGTCACCGAGCCGGCGAACGGAAGAACTGTCCGCGCCGGGCCGCTGCCTAAGTCTCTGTCCTGTTCTGCATGACAGCACCGGACCCGGTCGGTTACCGAAGTGCCGGCTCGGGTCTGGTTAACGACTTGTCCCGGCCCGGCCGGTTAACCATTTGTCACGCCGACGTCGGTTAACGACTTGTCCCGGCCGGGCCGGTTAACCATTTGTCACGCCGAAGTTGGTTAACGACTTGTCCCGGCCGGGCCGGTTAACCATTTGTCACGCCGAAGTTGGTTAACGACTTGTCCCGGTCGGGCCGGTTAACGATCTGCCAGGGCCCGGTCGGGAACTCGATTGCCCGCCCGGGGACTGTTGTCTTGCTCCACCGCACGGCCGGGGGGGTCGGTCGGCACGGCTAACGAGCCGTCCGAGAACTGCCGGTTAACCAGTTGCCCGGTGGCAATTCGTTAACTGAGTCCGCTCCGGAAGTCTGGATGCGGGTCGGATTTGAGGGTCGTAGCCGGGCAGGAGTTCCAGAGGCTCGGCAGCCGGGGTCAGATACGGCCGCCCCTTTGACACATGCAATTTCTGTACGGGGGCATTGGCGGGGTTTCCGGAGATTTACGGGGAGGCGTTTTTCTCGACCACTTAGGAGTGGTCGACGGGCGTTACGGGCCTCCCCACTTCGTTAACCCGGGCCGCGCGGCGGTATTTCCGCACGCTTCCCAAGGTCGCCCGTATGGATTTTCGGACGAATTCCCAATGGCGGAAGTCAGTCAGCGGGACGTATCCGCAGGCCCAAGCCGACCGAGGGGCAGCATATACGGGCTGACTACCGGTGCTCGGGCCGCCGAATCGAAACCTTGCCCGAATGATTTTCTGACAAAGTCCCGCGGCGGGGAGACGCGAGGGGACGAATTCGGAGGGTCGTGCCGGCCGAGGGGCGGCATTTTCGGTGGGACTACCGCAGGTCCCTCCGCCAAAAATAGGGCTACGGCCCGATCGAAAATCTGACAAAGTCCCGCTGCGGTGAGCCGCGAGGGGACGTATTCGGAGGGCCGTGCCGGCCGAGGGGCGGCATTTTCGGTGGGACTACCGCAGGTCCCACCGCCGATCCGAGACCTTGGCAGAAGTCGAAATTATTCCAACTCGGAAGTCGGAATGAAGGCTGATTCGGGGCCCTGCTGCCGGCCGAAGCGGACGATGCACGGCGGCACTACCGGAGGGCCGACCGCCGACAGAGGCGCGTGCTCCCGGCGCCGCGCCGGTTAACCAATTGACGGCGGAAGTCTGTGAAGGTCGGATCCAGCCCGTCGGGCGGGCCCGAGGTGCGACGAGGCCGGCGTGAGCTCCGGGCGTCTTACCGCCGGTTTGACACACGTCATTGTTGTACGGTCAGTCGCGGCGCCGGTTAACCAGTTAGGCCCGGAGAGCGCTATGAAGGTTGCATTTGCCCCGCCTGGCCGGGCCAAGGTACGACCTGCCCGGCAGGACTTCCGGCAGGCGTCCCGCCGACTTGACACATGCAATTTCTGTACGGGGGCATTGGCGGGGTTCCCGGAG
>NW_026779574.1:0-90140 GCF_030144855.1 Hypanus sabinus
AATTTGCGTTCGGGGATAGAGCTGTTGTGGTTGAGGATGCACGTATTCCTGAGACAGGTGCCTGGCCGAGCTCACGACGGAGTTCGCGATTTTCCTGAATTCAAGGGTCGAATACAACTCGATGGCCTTTAGTCAATGTTGGCTCCGGGTCCTGTCCATCTCCTGATATTGGTCCCCAAGAGTCTGCAAGTCTCGTTCGGAAGTGATCAGAGAGTAACGAATCTCTGTCAAGAAAAAAAGATTTTTTTACAAATGTTTCAGAGGGCCAAGGTTAATGTTGGAGACTTAGAGGATTTTGAGGCTAACAGGAATGAGCTTAAGAGGGTACTTAGGAGAGAAGAAGGGTCCATGTGAAGTCTTGACGGCAGGATTAAGGAAAACCCCCAGGCTTTCTACAAGTACATGTGGAGCTGGAGGATAAGACTGAAAGATAGGACGTATCAAGTGAGACAGTGGAGAGGTGTGCATGAACCACAGGAAATGGCAGAGGTACTTAATGAATACTTTGCTACAGTATTCATTATGGAAAAGGACTTTGGTGATAGTAGTGATGACTTGCAGCGGACTGAAAGCTTCAGCATGTGGATATTAAGAAAGCGGATGTGTTTGGACATTTGTAAATCATCAACTTGGATAAGTCGCCGGGACAGGATGAGATATACCCCAGCGTACAATGGGAGGCGAGAGAGCAGATTGCTGAGCCTTTGGCGGTTGTCTTTGCCTTATTACTGGTGACGGAAAAGGTTCCGAAGGATTGGAGAGTAGCGAATATTGTTCCTTTATTGAAGAATAGGTGCAGAGATAGCTCAGGAAAGTATAGACCAGTGAGCCGCTTAACTCAGTATGTTACCTCACTTACTCAGTGGTCTATGGTGGTAGGTTGATGGAGAAGATGCTGAGAGGCATGATCCATGAACATTTGTAGAGGTCTGATATGATTAGGAATAGCTAACATGACTTTGTCAAGGGCCGTTTGTGCCCTACGTGCCTGATTGATTTTGTTTTAGTGTACGTGGATTTCAGCAAGGCATTTGATAAGGTACCCAGGCAAGGATTATTGAGAACGTAAGGAGGGCATGGGATCCAAGGGGACATTGTTTTGTACATCTAGAACTGGCTTGCCCACAGAAGTTAAAAAGTAGTTGACGACGTGTCATATTCTGAATGGAGGTCAGTCATCAGTGGTGTGCCTCGGGGATCTGTTCTGGGACCCTTACTCTTCGAATTCTTTATAAGTGACCTGGATGAGGAAGTGGAATGATGTGTTTGTACTATTGCTGCTAACACGAAAATTAGTGATATCATAGATATTGTAGAGAGCTGTAAGTGTTTTCAGCGAGTCATTGATCAAATGCAAAACTGGGGCTGAAGAAACAACAGATGGAGATCAACCCGGATAAGTGTAAAGTGTTTCATTTTGGCAGGTCAAATATGATGGCAAAATATTGCATTGATGGTAAGACTCCTGTCAGTGTGGAGGGAACAGAGGGATCTTGGGGTTCGAGTCCAGAGGACGTTCAAAGCAGCTGCACGGGTTGACTATGTTGTTAAGAAGGTCATGGTGTATAGGCTTTCATCAATCGTGGAACTGAATTTAGAAGCCGAGATGTAATGTTGCACCTGGTCACACCCCACTTGCAGACTGTGTTCAGTTGTTGTCGCCTCACTGAGGAGAGGATTTGGAAGGCATAGAAAGATTGCAGAGGAGATTTATGATGTTGCCTGGATTGGGGAGCAAGCCGTATGAGAATAGGTTGACTGAATTTGGCCTTTCCTCCTAGGAGAGACGGAGGATGAGAGTGCACCTGATAGAGATCTCTCGGATGATGAGAGGCACTGATCGTGTGGAACAGTCAGACACTTTTTCCTACGGCTGAAATGACTATCAGGAGTGAGCACAGTTTTAAGTTGCTTGGAAGTAGGTACAGAGGAGATGTCAGCGTTAAGCTTTTTACTGAGAGAGTGATGAGTTAGTGGAATGGGCTGCCGGTAACTGTGGTGGAGACGGGCTACATTAGGATTTTTTAAAAACACTTTTAGTTTGGTACATGGAGCTTAGTAAAATAGAGGGCTGTAGGTAAGCTTAGTCATTTCTAAGTTAGGGACGTGTTCGGCACAAATTTATGGGCCGAAGTTCTGTATTGTGTTGTAGGTTTTCTGTTTCCATGAAAACTACACAAACCAATCTTTGGTCCTGGCAAACATGCCATCCAGGACTGTCGTTCTCTTCCAAAGAGCCTCCGTTTGTTACCCATATTAACGAATCCCCTGTCAGGACAGCTCGCCTCCGCTCTCCCTCACATTCCCTTCTGAGCCACAGAACATTAAACAGAGACTCCAAACTGCTGTCAGCAACTACCACCACACACACACACACACACACACACACACCACACACACAGGGTCAGACACAGAGGGCAGCTCCCTTCGACTCGTCCATCACACAATCGGGGGGTGCGCCACTGAGGGAAAATTCCACCACCCGGTCCTAACCAGCGAATCACACTAAATTAATCTCATCGCTCTCCAGGTCAAACACATGAAATAGCTCCCGCACTATCGCTGCACACTCTACTGGAGTCAGAAAAAGTGATCAACGCTCTCCCTCCACCGTCCTTCCCACTCTCCAATACCCAGCATTTCTGCGTTCCCACATACAGGAATTGAGTGTGCTTCTCGGAGATGGTATGTCGTGTGTGTGTGTGACCTGACTGTTGTGCTGCAGGTGGAGCACGAATGGGGAAGAGAAGAGGCGAGAGAAAGGGTGTTACATTTACAGACACTGAAGCAAGTTTTGCGGAACCACACGACTTGCTCTGCATATAGAGATGTGGAGAGTCTCAGATCCTGTTAATTGATATCGAGTGGAGGGGCGAGGTGTTATACTAGACCTCATCTCTCTCTCTTATACTATATAACCAAATATAAACCACAAAACAATGACAGCACAGCAACAGGCCATCTCGGCCCGTCTAGTCCGTGCCGAACGTTTACTCTCACCTAGACCCACTGGCCTGCACTCAGCCCATAACCTTCCATTCCTTTCCTGTCCATATACCTATCCAATTTTACTTTAAGTGATGATACCGAACCTGCCTTTACTACTTCTACTGGAAGCTCGTTCTGCACAGCGACCAGTCTCTGAGTGAATAAATTCACTCTTGTGTTAGCCTAAACTTTTGCCCCTTAACTGTGAATTCACATCCTCCTGTTTGAATCTCACCTACTCTGAATCGAAAAACCCTATCCAAGTCAACTCTATCTGTCCCCCAACAGTGTGTGTGTGTGTGTGTGTGTGTGTGTGTGTGTGTGTGTTTGTGTGTGTGTGTGTGTGTGTGTGTGTGTGTGTGTGTGTGTGTGTGTGTGTGTACGGATGCGGCGTGGTGGGCAGAGTCCGGAACGAGAATATATGGGTGGTGATACAGCGGACACTAGAGTGATGCTGTCCACACAGAGCTGTGGAGAGATTCAGAACCGGGAGATCAATATCCGGTGGAAAGGGGGAGTTGTGACAACAGACAACAATATCCCGCTCTCTCTCTCTCTCTCTCTCTCTCTCTCTCTCTCTCTCTCTTTCTCTCTCTCTCTCTCTCTCTCTCTCTCTCTCTCTCTCTCTCTCTCTCTCTCTCTCTCTCTCTCTCTCTCTCTCTCTCGCTATTGTTGGGACGTCTACGTACTGATTAAGGACGTTTTCTGATTAAAGATCTTTTTCTGTCTTCTGAACATCTGTCTCCATATTGATTCCGCTGTCTGCTCTCGAATTCTGAATCTTCCATCTCTTCTATGCAGATCACACCTCCCTTGGAAAAATACAATAATTCAATTTTTTAGCCCTCCCACCTCTACCAGCACTTGGACCACGTGCAAAACTATATGGTCTTCCTATGCCTGGACACACTGGGACGGCTGGTGGTCCTATCCTTTAATGTATTAGCTAAATCCCTGACTACACTTTGTACAATCACCTTGCAATACATACCGATTTCAGTTGTACATTTATGCTGCTCGCTCACCCACTTAAGAATCATAGAGAAGGAATGGCGTGCTGAGAAAAGAGGAAGGTTGAGGAGGAGAGTGGAGGCCACAGAAAGGGTGTGTAGATTGCAGCCGTGGCAACAGAACATGTGAGGCGCCATTTTCTTACTCTATCTCTAACTGGAGTCTGTTTAAACACAGAAATCCACTGACCCATGACTAGGAGTCAGAGACAGAGCGATAATCGGTCCATACGATCCCATCACACACTCCTGGAAACATACACTGAGTAACCCTCCCTCCTCAACGATCCAGCACACACTCCCATGGTCAGGCACAGAGTGCACCTCCCTCCACACTGTCCCAACACCCATTCCGGGGTCCTACTCAGAGTGAAGCTCCGTGCACAGTGCCCGATCAGACAATTCCAGGGTCAGATAACCAGCGAAGCTCCCTAAATATTATACCATCACACTCCCGGGGTCAGACACTCTGCACCATCGCAGCACAAGCTTCTAGAATCAGAAAAAAAAGTACGAAACCCTCTCCCTCCTCTGTTCTCCCCACTTACCAATACCCAACATTTTGGCTTTCCAGCGTTTCTCGGAGATTGTGTGTGTGTGTGTGTGTGTGTGTGTGTGTGTGTGTGTGTGTGTGTGTGTGTGTGTGTGTGTGTGTGTGTGTGTGTGTGTGTGTGTGTGTGTGTGTGGGTGAGGGGATTGTGTGTTGCCGATTAGAGGAAGGAAGGGGAGGAGAGAGGAGGCCAGGGAAAAGGTGGTGAGAATGCAAAAACTGATGCAAGTGTTGGAGAAGCACGGAGGGACGACGTAGTTGGGGAGTGTTTAGCGGGTGGTGTGTATCACGGAGACTGGGAGGGACGTACGAGTACGTATGGAATGACGGAGACGCCGAAGTGTGCAGGAGAGGATGTGGGTAACGGAGACGGGGTTGCTTGTAGGCGAAGGCTGGACGATGGAGACGGGAATGGCGTACTGCAGTCTGTGTGACAAATACCAAATCATGTACAGCTTTTCTTGTAGGCTTATCTACATATTGTATCAAGAAACCTCCCAAAACATACCTAACAAACTCCACCCCTACTAAACCCCTTATCTAGGGAGATGCCAATCGCTAATTGAGAAATTGAATTCTCCCATCAGGACAACTCTGTGATTATTGCTGCTTTCCAGAATCAGTTTCCCTATAGCTTCTCGATATCCCTGTTACCGTTAAGCGACGTATCAGAAACACCCAGTGAAGTTAATGACTTCTTCCTGTTCCTAACCTGGAACTACAGAGACTCCGTAGACAATCCCCCCATAGCGTCCTCCTTTTCTGCAGCAGTGAAAATAACTCTGATCAACAGTGCCTCGCCCCGACCTCTTTTCTCTCCATCCGTCATTTCTGAGAAATATAAAACCTGGCACTTGAATTAACAAATTCTGTCCCTGAGCTATCAAAGTCTCCGTAATGGCCACTGCATCATATTTTCAAATACTTATCCACGCTTTAAGCTCATCCGTTTTGATCACAACAGTCCTTGCGTTATAATAGACGTATCCCAAACCTTTGTTCTGAGCACGTCACTTCTCTATCAGCTCCCTATTCTCCCTCTCGCACTGTCTCCAAGATTTCTCTATCTGTAAGCCAACCTCCTCTTCCATAGTCACTTCAGTTCTGTTCTTATGCTCCAACAACTCTAGTTTAGTGATGGGACGGTGTGGAGAGTGATACACCTCATGTCAGACCCCGGATTGGTGTGATGGGATGGTGTGGAGGGAGCCTTTCCCTGCGTCTGACGCCGGGAGTGTATGCAGATTCGGTGTTAAGGGAGCTCCGCTCTGTGTCTGACCGCGGGAGTGTGTGATGGGACGGTGTAGAGGGAGATTCACACTGTGTCTGGCCCCGGGAGTGCGTGACGGGACGGTGTGGATGGAGATTCATTGCGTGTCTGACCCCGGGAGTGTGTGAGAAGACGGTGTCGGAGGAGATTCACTCTGTGTCTGAGCTCGGGAGTGTGTGATGGGACGGTGTGGAGGGAGATTCACTTTGTCAGGCTTCGGACAGTGTAGAATCATCCACACATGGTCTGGCACAAACCTCTTCCTCGATTGATCTCATTTCCAGCAGCTTTAAACTATTGTTTGAACATTCTTTCTTCGCCTCATCGTGATGTTTTGCCACCGTTGATATGAGATAATATGAGCGCATTTCCTGTTGATCCATCCCTGGCAACAAGTTTGTTCTGTAATTGGGGAGGCAAGGAACAGTGAGTGACCGTTTGAGTATTGTTTGCAAAGAAATTCTGAACCCACAGAGAGACATCATGTCATTACTGATACAGATTGTCACGGGTACACTCACTGAATGGAGATTACCCTGCAACCATCCATTTTTCGCAGAATCGTTCACTGTAGATATCGGGCCTGAAGAACCACACCCCTTAGTTCAGGAAAGGTTACTTCACCACAGCCATCAGAATGCGGGTACAGGAGCCTCGCAATTCACAGCATCAGGTTCAGGACCGGTTACTAACCCTCATCCATCAGGAAGGAGGTAGAAGACCCTCAGGACTCACACCATCAGGTACAGGGACAGTTATTATCCCTCAAACAGTAGGAAAGTGGTGCCGGTACCTCGGCACTCACACCACCAGTTTTTGAAACAGTTATTTCCCTTCAAGTGTCGGGAGGTATGTCCCCGAGCCTCAGGACTCATAGTACAAGGTTCAGGAACATTTATTATCCCTCGACAATCAGGAAGGAGGTACAGGAGCCTCGGAATTCGCACACCGGGTTCAGAAACAGTTATTACCCCTTAACCTTCGGGTAGAAGGTACAGGAAACACATCGCGCTTTCCTATAGATACAAGAACAGTTATTAACCCGCAAACGTCAGGAAGAAGTTTCGGGATCCTCAGGGCATTCACCACCAGGTTGTGTAAGAGTTATTTCTCCTCAACCAAAAGGAAGGGGTTCCAGGAGATTCAGAATCCACACGACCAGGTTTAGGAACAGCTTCTATCCCTCAACCATCTGGAAAGAGGTACAGGCGCCTCAGGAACCACGCCACCAGGTTCAGCAACAGTTATTACCAATCAGCCATCAGGGATGAGGTACAGGATAATCAGTACTTGCACGACCAGGTTCAGGAACGGTTATTACTCCTCACCCTACAGGAAAAAGGTACAGGAGCCTTGTGACTCATACCACTAGTTTCTGGAATGGTTATGTTGTTTGACATATACTTTAATAATCTGGATGATGGGATGGTAAATTTGATTAGTAATTATACAGATGATACTGAGTAGGTGGCATTGTGGATAATGAAGTAGGTTTTCAAAGCTTGCAGAGAGATTAAGGCCAGTTAGAAGAGTGGGCTGAAAGATGGCAGATGCAGTTTAATGCTGATAAGTATGAGCTGCTACATTTTGGTAGGAAAAATGCAAATATGACATACATGGTAAATGGCCGAGCATTGAGGAAAGCAGTAAAACAGAGTGATTTAGGAATGATGGTGCATAGTTCCCTCAAGGTGGAATCTCGTGTGGGTAGGGTGGTGAAGAAAGCTTTTAGTATGCCGACCTTTATAAATCGGAGTATTGAGTGTTGGAGTTAGGATTTAATGTTAAAATTGTACAAGGCATGGGCGATACCGAATATGGAGTATTGTGTACAGTTCTGGTCACCGAATTATCGGAAAGATGTGAACAAAGTAGAAAGAGTACAGAGGTGATTTACTAGAATGTTAGTTGGGTTTCAGCATCTAAGTTACAGAGAAAGGTTGAACAGGTTAGGTCTTTATTATTTGGAGTGTAGAAGGTTGAGGAGAGACTTGATGGAGATATTTAAAATTCGGTGGGTGATAGATGATGTCGTGGATAGGCGTTTTTTCCCAGTGAGAGTAGGGGAGATTCAAACAAGAGTTCATGAGTTCAGCGTTAGGGGGAAAAAGTTTAGGGGTAACCCGTGGGGGAACCTTTTTACTCAGAGAGTAGCAGCCATGTGGAACGAGCTTCCAGTCGAAGTGGTAGAGGCAGGTTCCGTATTGTCATTGAAAGTAAAATTGGATAGGTATATGGACAGGAAAGGAATGGGGGGTTATGGGCTGAATGCAGGTCGGTGGGACGAGTTTAAAGTAAGCGTTCGGCACGGAGTGGAATGGCCGAGATGGTCTGAATCGCTGTTGTGATTGTTATATGGTTATATAGTTATATGTCTGCAAGAAACTGCAGATCACAGATCATGTATTTGTATCAACTTGATCTTGTATAAAGATAGATCTGGTCCTCGGGTTGAAGTTCTAAACTGGAAAAAAAGGCCATATTTGAAGAAATAAGAACGCAACTCACTAGCTTGGGACAAGCTCATCTCTGGCAAGAATGTGATTGGTTAGTGGGAGGCCTTCAAAGGAGAAATGTTCAGTTTGTATGCTTCTGTCAGGAATAAAGACAAAGTGAATACGAATAAGGGACCCGAGTTCTCACGGGATATTGGAACTCTGATAAAAAAAGAAGTGAGAGATATAAGTCATGTAGAGGAAACAATGAGCAAATAAGGTGCTTGACGAGTACAAAAAAGCAAAACAATCTTTAAGAAAGAAATCAGGAGGGCTAAAAGACACGGGGTTGCTTTGGTAGTCAAGCTGAAAGAAAATCCAAAGAACTTCTGCTCTTAAGCAAAAGGATAGTAAGGGATAACATCGGTCCTCTAAAAGATCATAGTGGTCGGCTACGTATGGAACCAAAATAAATGGGGGAGATTTTAAATGTTTTTTTTTCAGTCTGTCTTTAATAAGGAAACTGACATGGAATCAATGCACATAAGGGAAACAAGTAGTGATGTTATGGATCCGACACAGAATGAAGAGGTGAGGGTCTTTGCTATCCTGAGGCAAATCAGAGTAGATAAATGCGCAGGACCTGCCAGGGTATTCCCTCGGACCTTGAAGGAGACCGGTGTTGAAATTGCAGTGGTCCTGGCAGACATATATAAAATGTCGGTATCCATGGGTGAGGTGCTGGAGAATTGGAGGAGAGCTCACGTTGTTACATTGTTTAAAAATGCTCTAAAAGTAATCCAGGAAATTATAGGCCTGTAGGGCTGACGTCTGCAGTAGGTAAATTATAGAAAGGAGTACTAATAAGTAGGATCTACAAGTATTCGGATAGACAGATAATTATTAGGCAGAGTCAGCGTGGCTTTATTTGTGGTAAGGCATGTTTAACAAATCTATTCATGTTTTTTGAGGAGGTTACCAGGAAAGTGCATGAAGGGAAGGCAGCGGATATTATCTACATAGACTTCAGAAAAGCCTTTGACAATGTCCTGCATGGGAGATAAGTTACGAAGCTTCAGTCGCTAGGTATACATGTTGAGGTGGTAAATTGCATTATATACTGTCTCAGTGGGAGAAGCCAGAGAGCGGCAGTGGAGGGTTGTTTCTCTCAGTGGAGGCCTGGGACTAGTGTTGTGCCATAGGGATCAGTGCTGGGTCTATTGTTGTTTGTCATCTGTATCAATGATCTGGATGATAATGTGGTAAATTAGATCAGCAAATTTGCTGAGGATGCAGAGGTTGGAGATATGGTGGGCAGCGGGGTAAGTTTCCAAAGCTTGCAGAAGGATTTCGACCAAATGGGAAAATTGTAGGTTAGCCTAGTACAGACAAGTGTGAGGTATTGCACTTTGGAATGACAAACCAAGGTAGAACATGCAGGGTGAATCGTAGGGCACTGAAGAGTGCAGTCGAACAGAGGGATCTGGGAATACAGACAAAACATTCCGTAAATGTTGCTTCACATGTAGAGTTTTGGTACATTGGCCTATACAAATCAAAGTATTGAGTATCAGAGTTGGAATGTTATGGGGAGGTTGTATAAGGATCTGGCGAGGCCGAATTTGAAATATTGTATGCAGCTGTGGTCACCAACTTACTGGAAGCAGATTACCAAGGTTGAAAGAGCACAGAGAAGGTTGACTAGGATGTTGCCGGGGCTTGAGAAACTGAGGTACAGAGAAAGGTTGAATAGGTTAGGACTTTATTCCCTGGAGGGTGGAAGAATGAGGGGAGATTTGATAGAGGTATATAAAGTTATGATAGTATCGGCAGAGTGAATGCGAGCAGGCTATTTACACAGAGGCTATGGGAGAGCAAAAAAAAAAATCAGAGGACATGGGTGAAGGGGGAAAAGTTGAAAGGGAACATTGGGTGAGGGGGGGGGGACATCTTCACACCGAGAGTGGTGGAAGTATGGAATGAGCTGCCAGATGAAGTGGTAAATGCGGGCTCACTTTGAATATTTAAGAAAAACTTGGACAGGTACATGGATGTGAGGGGTATGCAGGGATACGGTCCAGGTGCAGGTCAGTGGGACTAGGCAGAAAATCGTTTCGGCACAGCCAGTAAGGGCCGAAAGGCCTGTATCTCTGCTGTAATGTCCTATGGTTCTATGGTTCTAACAGACTGCGATATCTCCGAAGATCTGTTCCTTCTAATCCAGCAGACTGTTCACCGGTCTACAATGTAACTCCAAAAACATGGCGAAACATTCCTTAATCCTCATTTCCTCACTTCCATTGATGAAGGATGAGCAGTAGATGCAGTGTATATGGATTTCAGCAAGGCATTTGTTAAAGTACCGCATTCAAGGCTTATTGAGAAAGTAAGGATGCATGGAATCCAAGGGGACTTACTTTGTTGATCCAGAACTGGTTTGCCCATAGAAGTGGTTTTCCATCGTGGCTGTAGACGGTTCATATTCTGCATGGAGGTCGGAGATCAGTGTTGTGCCTCAGGGATCTGTTCTGGGATCTTCACTCTTCCTGATATTTATAAATGACCTGGGTGAGAAAATGAAGGGATAGGTTATTAAGACTGCTGATGACACAAAGTGTGGAGGTGTTGTGGATAGAGTGGCGGGCTGTCAGTAATTACAGCGGGACATTGACAGAATGCAACCCTGGGCTGAAAACCAGCAGATGGAGTTCAACCCAGATAAGTGCGAAGTGGTTCATTATGGTAGGTCAAATATTATGGCAGAATCAAATATTAATGGCAAGACTCTTGGCCGTGTGGAGGATCAGAGGGATTTTTTGGTCCGAGTCCGGAGGAAGCTCAAAGCAGCTGCCAGGTTGACTCTGTGGTTAAGAGGGCATACGATGTATTGGACTTCATAAACCGTGGAATTGAATTTAGGAGCAGAGAGATAATGTTGCAGCCTCATGGGACCCTGGTCAGACTCCACTTGGAGGACTGTGCTCAGTTCTGGTCGCCTCTCTGTAGGAAGTATATCGGAAGTTGCCTAGACTGGGGATAATTGCTTATGAAAACAGATTGAGGGAACTCGCTCTTTTCTCCTTGCTGCGACGGATGATGAAAGGTAACCTGATGGAGGTGTATAAGTTGATGAGAGACAATGGGGAACGATTTTGAGAGAGGGACAGGGTGAAAGAGGAAGGGAGAGAGGTTAGAGGGAGTAGGGAGAAGGGGAGGGAGGGGAACCAATGGAATGGAATGAAGAGAGTAAGGTTAGAAAAGTGAGAGAGAGGTTTAAGTTTTATAATGTGCCCCCTCCTCACCGTCTCTCCCCACTGTCCTCCCTCCACACAACCCCGAAAGATACGTCACCGACAGGAGAGTCCCAGTGGAATGCCATAGACACCGATCACATCACGGGAGTAGAACAGGGTAAACCAGTCACAGAATGCTGAAAGTGCAGTTCAGGCAGTCCATAAGGGGCAAGGGCGTCGGCGAGTTAAACATTGAGGTCAAGAATACATCTTAACGGAATTATGGACTGTACAAATGTCTGATAACAGCGGGGTAGAACCTGTCTTTGAGCCTGGTGAAATGTGCTTTCGCATCTTCCACCGATAGGAGGTGATGGGGTGTAAGAGAATTTTCCAGGCTGGCTGGCTGCTTTAGCGGAAAGTGCAGAGCGAGTCCGTGGAGGTGAGGCTGATACCCCGGATATGCTGAGATTTGTTCACGATCCTCTGCACTTCCCTCAGATCACAGAGGGAGTAGGCTCCCTCAAAGCCGAGCTGGATCGGTGACGTCACGTGTTGACGTAGAGTCAAGACGTGGGAATCCAGCTCTCCCGTAAAAAATCAGTAAATTAATGTTTAAGTGAAGAAAGGTTAGTGAATATTTTTTAAAAGTTACTTACAAACTTCTCCGGGTTGTTTTAAACTATGTCTCAAAAAGAGAATATGAAGAAAACTATTACCTTGAAGACAACGCAAGTTGGAACAGAATCAAGGCCCGCCGCTACAAAAGGACAGCGTGCTCAAGTACATTTTACCTCCGGCGATACTGAACAGGAAACTGCGGCAATATCAAACATTTCTATAGAAAAAGACCAACAAGCATTGCGCAAACGTGAAAGAAGCAGCTTGAGCAAACACGAGCAACTTGAACTACAAATCCCAGATACAATTGAAACCAGAAATGTAAGTGAATCTGCGGTAGATTCAGATTCTCTGGATAAATCAGACGAAGTTGGAGGTAAAAGTTTTTATGGAAATATAGAAAAATCTTTGATGCAAATAATGCGTAAATTAGGAAAATTAAACGTATTAAAAGCAATAAAAATGAAATATATGGAGATTATGTTTGACAAAATTATAAAAAGACAAGACAAAATGGATATGAGAATTACAGACTTAGAAGTAACAACGGAAGACATTGTTGAAAGAATGAACAAAATGGAAGATAATATTTCTCCCTGCACATCAGAAAAAAAAAACAGTTATTGGAAAAATTGGATATGCTTGAAAAATATAGCAGACGAAAGAATATTAATATTGTTGGACTTAAAGAAAATATAGAAGAAGAAAATCTAATATATTTTTTTCAAAAATGGATTACGGAAAACTTGGAAATGGAAGAAGGATCTGAGTTAATTGAAATTGAAAGGGTTCATGGAGCCTTAAGATCAAAACGTGAGAAAGTGCTTGAGATACCAAGATAAAGAAAAGATCCTGAAGGCGGCTGCCCAATGTACCAGAAAGAGAAACGGGCCATTGACGCTAAAAGGGAAAGCAGTTCTTTTCTATCCTGATATAAGTTATCGCCTTTTGAAGAGAAAGAAGGAATTTAACCCAGCGGAAAATGTTTTATGGGAAAAGGGTTACAAATTCATGATGCGTCATTCGGCAACACTGATAATTTTTTAGAGGATGGAAAATTAAGATTTTTTACCGATTATCAAGACGCGGAAGAGTTCGCACAAAAAACCCCAAATATTCGCTAACTCCACTCAAAGGTTTCAAAGTGAAACCGATTAAAGATGATACAGGAAAAGTGAATGGTATTGATGGATATTTAACGACAGAATAATATTTAAATTTATTTAAATTATAAGATACAGGGGAGAAAGGTAAAACATTAGAGAAATATCAATTGAGAGTAGTGTTATTATTTTATTCTTCATATATATATATATACTTTTCTATGTTGCGGAGGAGCTGGGGGAGCTTCGGATCGATTGCTAGGGGATTCTCGTGGTAATCATGGCGGTTGCCATGACCCGTACAAAAGAGGGGGGTAATGCTGTGTTTTTTTATCCACAAAATTAGAAGTGGGGGGTATATTGTTTTTTTTTAAATAATCTATTTATCTATCTTTCTTTCTTTGCCTGGATGATCGGTGGGGACACACATAGAAACAAGGTGAATTTTAAAAATACTCCCGAAGGTACCACGGAAGTTGAAAGATTAGGTATTATTCTAGATTGGATTAACCCAATTAACAACAATGACTAATTTACTGAATTTTTAAAGTTTTAATGTTAATGTGCTTATTGCACCAGTGAAAAGAAAAATAATTTTAACATATATTAAGAAAATGAAAATAGATATAGCTTTTTTTTTAACAAGAAACACACTTAACAGAGATAGAACATCAGAAATTAAAAAGAGATTGGGTTGGAAATGTTATTGCGGCTTCATTTAACTCAAAGGCGAGAGGAGTTGCAATTTTGGTTAATAAAACTTTACCAATTAAAATACAAAAATGTATTAGTTTATTCGGTGGGCAGATATGTAATTATACATTGCCAATTTTTTTCAGAACTATGTACTCTTGAATATTAATGCACCGAATGAAAATGATGTAAAATTTATACAAGAGTTCTTTTTGAATTTGGCTGACGCACATGACAAAATGTTATTCGGTGGAGATTTTAACTTTCGTCTAGATCCAGTTTTAGATAGATCAAAAAAGGTTGTTACAAAATCAAAAAAGCAGCAAAATTAACTTTATTGTTAATGAAAGATTTAAATTTAATTGATATATGGAGAAGAATTAACCCAAAAGAAAGAGATTATTCATTTTATTAAAATAGATATAAAACATATTCAAGGATAGATTTTTTTCCTATTAACAGCGAATATTCAATACTGAGTGAAAAATATGCAATATAAACCGAGAATATTGTCAGATTATTCTCCTTTGATAATGACAATGATAATAATAGATAAAAAGGAATCGATTTATAGATGGAAATTTAATATGATTAAAACATCAAGATTTCTGTGATTTTCTGAAAAAGCAGATTCAGTTCTTTTAGATACAAATTCACATTCAGTTGATTATAAATTCATATCGTGGGAAGCAATGAAGGCATATTTAAGCCAGATAATAAGTTACACTTCTAAAATTAAGAAGGAGTATTTGATAGAAATAGATCAATTGGAAAAAGAGTTTACAAAATTAGAAAAATAATCTCAAAGATATATGACAAACGAAGACAACTTGTTAACAAGAAGTTACATTATAATACACTGCAGACACATCGAACAGAAAAAAAAATACAATTATGAGAACTAAGCAGAGATATTATGAACTAGGTGAAAGATCACATAAGGTTCTTGCTTGGCAATTTAAAACTGAACAGACTTCTAAAACGATAAATGCAATTAGAACAATAGTAAATAAAATTACTTACAAACATTTAGAAATTAATGAAACGTAGGAATTTTTATTCTGAACTGTATCAATCAGAATCACAAAATGATAATGTCAAGATAGAAAGATTTTTTCACAAATAACTCTTCCAAAATTGACCTCGGAAGAACAGAAGGGAATAGAAATGCCTTTTACATTAAACGAGATCGAAGATGCTCTGGGATCACTTCAAAGTAATACATCCCCAGGAGAAGATGGTTTTCCGCCCGAATTTAAAAAAAAAAAATAAAGTTTTACTAATTCCTCCATTTATGGAGTTAATATATCAAGTGGAAAGAACACATAAACTTCCAGAATCTTCTTCGACAGCTATCTTAATAGTATTGCCACAAAAGGATAGATATCTTTTAAAGTCAACAACTTATAGACCTATTTCTTTGTTAAACACTGACTATAAAATAATAGCAGAAAAATTATCCAGACGATTATCTGAGCATTTGATAGATTGGAATGGGATTTTTTTTATTTAAGATATTGGAAAAATATAGATTAGGAGTATCCTTTATAAAATGGATTAAATCCGTGAATAATAATCCCAAAGCTAAAGTAGTGACAAATGCTCAAATTTCAACTCCATTTCAGTTAACAAGGCCAACTGGGCAAGGCTGTCCATTATCACCTGCTTTCTTTGTGTTGGAGATAGAACCATTAGCTGAATTAATTAAAATGGACCCAGATATTAAGGATTTCAGAGTTAACCATAAGGAATACAAGATTAACTTATTTGCTGACGATGTTCTGCTTTATTTAACAAACCCATTCAACTCGCTGCGTAAATTATCTTCGAGATTGGAAGGATATGGGAAAATATCAGGCTACAAAATAAATTCGACTTAACGTGAAATTCTACCTCTTACTAAAGGAGATTATAGTCAATGTCGATTATTAACTCAATGTAGATGACCGATAAGTGGTATAACATATTTAGGTATAAGGGTTGATAATGACATAAATAACATATGAATTAAATTATTTACCATTACTGAAAAAAACCAAGAAGATCTTGATAAATGGATGATATTACCAATAAAATTAGTAGGTAGAGTAAATGCCGTAAAAATGAATATATTCCCTAGATTACAATACTTATTCCAAACACTACCAATAAAACTACCCCACAAGTTTTTTCAAGAGTTAACTAAATGTGTGAGGAAGTTCCTTTGGAAAGGTAAGATGTCATGAATATCATTGGAAAAATTGGCATGGAAATTTATCTACGAGGGTTACAACTTCCAAACTTTAAGAATTATTATAAAGCAAATCAACTTAGATTTATTGCCTCTTTTTTTCGATAAAGATAATCCGGCATGGATTAGAATAGAACTGGATAACATAGGAGAAAATACACCAGAATATTTTATATATAAATGGGAATCTAAATGGATACGGGAAAAGAAAGAATCCCCTATATTAAAACATTTGATTGATCTATGGAATAAAATAAGTGTGATGATGAGATAAGGAAATATCAGCAAAGAGAACATTAATTCAAAATAAACTTATTCCTTTTACAATGGATAATCAACTTTTATACAACTGGCTTCAAATAGCGATTAGATATATAAGAGATTGTTTTGAAGGAGGTATATTAATGTAATTTGATCAATTATAGAATAAATTCAAAATATCAACCAACACATTTTTTGTTATTTCTAATTAAGGGCTTATTTAAGAGAAAAATTGTGTCAAACAATGTTATTGCCGAAATCTAATGAAATAAAAACATTAATTCAAAAAGGAAAAGTTAAAAAAAAATATTTCTTGAACGTATAGTTTGATTCAAAAACAGGCAATTAAAGAAGGAATTCATAAGTCAAGATAAAAATGGGAAACTGTCTTGAATATTAAAATTGAAGAAACAACTTGTTCAAGACTATGTCTTCATAGTATGACACATTCAACTAAGGTCCGGTTAAGATTAGTGCAATATAATTTTTTACATCAATTGTATATTACACCACAAAAATAAATTAACTAAACCCAAATTTATCTGATCAGTGTTTCCGATGTAATCAAGAAATTGGTACAAATTTTACATTCTACTTGATCTTGTTCTAAAATTCAAACTTTTTGGACAAATTTACGAGTTTTACTGGAACAAATTATTGGAACACTATTTCCACATAACTCAACATTTTTTTTTAGAGTTAGGGTTCCTCACTGCCTTTTACCACTCTCTTCCCTCCTTGTCAGTCTTCTCAAGGTGTTTCCTGCTCACCGACCAAGCCACAGCAGTCCTTGCTCTCGCACCCCTCACCTCAGAACACAACACTCCCTCCTCAGTGCCCCCAGTTTAAACCCGTCTCACGGTACTCCCACCACACAGGAAATCTCATGGCGTTCTCTGCACCAACTGTTCGATTCTCATCCAGTCACGCACGAGTTGCCTCTGACATTTTCTACCGGGGAATAATTAGGGTTAACGGTGTGCTTGCGATGAGATTTTTCGACAGGAAGAGACACATCAGCTGAACAGAGTCAAACCAACAAAGTGAAACTGACCTCCATTTGTCCGGACCCGGGGAACAGAGAGGGTCTTGAAATTAAGTTTCACATCAGGGTCTTCTGTGGACATAACAGTGAGAGTCAGAAACAGGGTGAGGCCTCCCGCACACCGTCCCATCACACACTCCCGGGGTCAGACAGAGAGTAAATCTCCCTCCACACCGTCCAATCACAGACTCCCGGGGACAGACACAGAGTGAATGACACTCCACAACCCCGCATCACACACTCCCGGGGACAGACACAGAGTGAATTTCTGTCCACACCGTCCCATCACACACTCCCGCGGACAGTCATAGAGTGAATCTCCCTCCGCACCGTCCCATCACACACTCCCGTGGTCAGACACAGAGGGAATCTCCCTCCACACTATCCAATAACACACACCCGGGGTCAGACACAGAGTGAATCTCCCTCCACACGGTCCAATCACACACTCCCGGGGTCAGAGACAGAGTGAATCTCCTGCCACAACCCCGCATCGCACACTCCCGGGTTTAGAAAGAGATTGAAATTCCCTCCCTCTGTCCCTGCCCCACTTACCTCTCAATGGAAACGGTGAGTTGGGTTTTACGAGCTGCATATTCGTGTATGTCTCTCTGTTGTCCATCCTGCCGAGGATCCTCTGCGTCTCTGAGCTCAGCGAGGGGAAGTAACCTTTGTCAGAGAAAGCCAGTGTCGACCAGTAGATCCGAGCGACACAACCACCGGATTAGCAGCTGATAAAGAGAGGAGCCGAGAGCCGGGGGAGGAAGTGCTGGAGGAGAGAGAGATTGAGGGAGTGAGAGGAGGGTGGTCTGGAGGGATGAGAGTGGCGGGTGGGGGAAGTAGTGAGAGTGGGGAGAAACATTGGGAGGGAGTGTGAGGGGAAAGAGAGTTTGTCGGAGAGAGAATCGTGAGTGACGTGTCAGAAAGGGGTATCACTGAAACAAGGGGAGGGCAAGAAGTGTAAGACAATGTAGAGAGAGGGGTAGAAATGGAGAGGGTGGATTTTTGGAGGGAATCAATTTGGCTTCATTCTCGAGCTCTCTCTTATTTTCTTCTATTCCCTCTCTAGGGCGGATAAATTGCATTTACTGTCCGAGAGGTTTAAAACCAACAGTTCATCCCCTACTGCAACATCCTGTTTATTTAGGCCCTCTGTGCAGAAATTTAGATATTGAAGTTTACAGAAAACCAACACACGCTGAGCGGTGTTTGAGGTTTGACTCTCTTCACCCATTGGAACAAAAGCTGGGCGTTTTCAGTATTTCAGAGAAGTATTGAAAGCGTGCGGCTACACTGACTGGGCCGGCATAAAGGCAGCAACAAATAAAAATAGCAGTGACGTCAGCCCCGCAGACGGAGTTCTGGAGCTCTCTCAAAAACCCTCCATCGCCTTCTGCCTATCATTTTCTCTCTCTGCGTCCCCAACTTTCCCCTCACCTTCTCCCTACTTCTAACCCATAAATGCGTAAGCGATCTTGAAGTAAAGGAGCCATTCGGAGGTAGTGACCATAATAAGATGTTTTTATCTGCAATTTGAGAAGGAGAAGGGCGGCTCGGAGGTGTCAGTGTTGCAGTTGAACAAAGGAGACTATGGATCCCTGAGGGAGGAGCTGGCCAAAGTTAAATGGACGGATATCTTAGCAGAAAAGACAGTGGAACAGCAATGGTGGGTATTCCTGGGAAGAATGCACAATGTGCCAAATCAGTTCATCACCCGGAGAAGGAAGGATTCAAAGGGGGGTAGGGATCACAGTGGTTGACAAAGGAAGTCAGAGATTGCATAGCATTAAAAAAAGGAAGTATGACAGAGCTAAACTGAGTGGGAGGACAGATGATTGGGAAGTTTTTAAGGAACAATAGAACTTAACTAAAAAGGCAAAACGGGTAGAAAATATGAGGTACGAACGCAAGCTAGCCAGGAATATAAAGGAGGATAGCAAAAGCGTTTTTTAGATATGTGAAGAGAAAGAAAATAGTTAAGAACAATGTTGGGCCCTTGAAGAACGATTTGCGTGAAATTGTTATGGGAAACAGAGAAATGGCAGAAGAATTTAATAAGTACTTTAGATCTGCCTTCACTAGGGAAGACACAAGCAATCTACCAGATGTCTGGATGGGCCAAGGACATAGGGTAACAGAGGAAATGAAACAGATTGATATTAGGAAGGAGACGGTGATGAGTGGACTGACGGGACTGAAGGCTACCAAATCCCCAGGTCCATATGGTCTGCATCCTAGGGTACCAAAGGAGTTGGCTCTGGAATTTGCGGATGCATTGGTAATTATTTTCCAATGTTCCTTAGATTCAGGATCAGTTCCTGAGAATTGGAGAATGGCTAATGCTATCCCACTTTTTTAAGAAAGGAGGAAGTGAGAAAAGAGAGAACTATCGTCCTGTCAGCCTAACATCAGTAGTGGGGAAGATGCTAGAGTCCCTTATTAAAGAAGAAATAGTGACACATCTAGATAGAGTGACAGGATTGGGCCGAGCCAGCATGGATTTACCAATGGTAAATCATCCTTGACTAATCTATTGGAGTTTTTCGAGGATGTAACCAGGAGGCTAGACAAGAGAGTGGATGTAGTGTACCTCGACTTTCAGAAGGCATTTGATAAGGTCCCGCATGTGTGAGTGTTGGGTACAATCATGGCATTAGGGGGAAGATATTGACATGGATAGAAAACTGGTTGGCAGATAGAAAGCAAAGGGTAACGGTGAAAGGGTGTGTCTCGGAATGGCAGGTAGTGACTAGTGGGGTGCCACTGGGCTCGGTATGGGGACCACAGCTGTTTACGATTTACATTAACTATTTAGATGAAGGCATTCAGAATAACATCAACAAGTTTTCGGCTGATTCTACGCTAGGTAGCAGTGTGACATGTAATGAGGTCGTTAGGACAATGCAGGGTGACTTGGATAGGCTGCGTGAGTGGGCAGATACTTGGCAGATGACGTTTAATGTGAATAGGTGAGAGGTTATCCAGTTTGGGAGTAAGAACAGGAAGGCAGATTATTATCTGAACGGTGTAGAATTAGGTAAGGGAGAAATTCAAAGAGATCTAGGAGTCCTTGTTCATCAGTCACTGAAGGTGAATGAGCAAGTGCAGCAGGCAGTGAAGAAGGCTAATTGAATGTTGGCCTTTATTACAAAGTGAATTGTGTACAAGAGCAAGGAAATCCTTTTGCATTTGTACAGAGCCCTGATGAGACCACAACTGAAGCATGTTGTACAGTTTTGGTCTCCAGGGTTAAGGAAGGACATCCTGGCTGTAGAGGAAGTGCAGTGTAGATTCACGAGGTTAATTCCTGGGATGTCCGGACTGTCTTCCGCAGAGGTTAGAGAGACTGGGCTTGTAAACTCTGGAATTAAGAGATTGAGAGGGGATCTGATTGCAACTTATAAGATTATTAAGGGATTGGACAAGATAGAGGCAGTAAATATGTTCCAGATGCTGGAAGAGTCCAGTACCAGAGGGGATGTTTTGAGAATAATGGGTAGGCCATTTAGGACAGAGTTAAGGAAAAACATCTTCTCCCAGAGAGTTGTCAGGGTGTACAATGCACTGCCTCAGTAGGCAGTGTAGGCCACTTCTCTGGATGCTTTAATGAAGGAGCTAGTTAAGAATCTTTATGGATAGGGGAACCGAGGGAAATGGGGACAAGGCAGTATTGAAAGTAGATGATCAGCCATGATCTCAGAATGGCGGTGCAGGCTCGAAGGGCCGAACGGTCTATTTCTGTACATATTGTCTATTGCATATTGTTTATTGAATGCCGTTAACCAGCTTCAATTTCGCTCCTCTCTCATGCGCTGTCCTTTTTCCTCTACTCCCTCTCTTTCCTCTGCCTTTCTATCTCACTGCCCGCCTCTCGAAGCCTTCTCTTTCTGTCTCCCCACCCTCTCTACCCACCTTCTCCCTTCCCATTCCCTCCCGCTCGTAGTGAAAGTTCACTGGACTGAAATGTGACCGAGCCGTCTCTACCGTTTCCGTGAATGGCGCCACTCACTGTCCAGTTGGGATTAGTTATTTCCTCCGCAGTATGTAAGCGGGGAGGTGAAACTAAACGGGGGCTTTGGAGATGGGAGTGAGGGTAGTGGATAAAGTGGTGGCGGTGCGGGAGGAGATGTGTAGTCGCGGCTGTTTCTGTGTCTGGATGAGAGAGAGAGAAAGAGAGGGAGAGAGATGGAGAGAGAGAGAGAGAGAGAGAGAGAGAGAGAGAGAGAGAGAGAGAGAGAGAGAGAGAGAGAGAGGGAGAGAGAGAGAGAGAGAGAGAGAGAGAGAGAGGGAGAGAGGGAGAGAGAGAGGGAGAGAGAGAGAGAGAGAGAGAGAGAGAGAGAGGGAGAGAGAGAGAGAGGGAGAGAGAGAGAGAGAGAGAGAGAGAGAGAGAGAGAGAGAGAGAGAGAGAGAGAGAGAGAGAGAGAGAGAGAGAGAGAGAGAGAGAGAGCGTCTAGCCAAATAAGAATGCGCTGGGACAGTGTTTTGCAATCAACAGGACTATTTGATGGGAGAGTACATGAGGAGCTTCACTCTGTCTCTAACCCGCCGAGTCTGTTTGATCAGACGGTTCATAGGGATATTTACTTTACACCTGACGCCTGGAATGTGTGATGGGTCGGTGTGAAAAGATGGGGCGAAGCAACATTGTTCTAACTCTGTTTCAAAGCTTCTTGAAATAAATTCAAAAGAGCAAGAGTAATGTGTGATATATCCACACCAGAGTGAAGCACTCTCCACTCCATCCGATTTCATATGTCGGGTGTCAGACACCCAGATAAGCTCCGTCCACACCGTCCTAACACATTCTCTCGGGCTCAGTCACAGATTGAATCTTCCTCCACACCGTCGCATGACACACGCCCGGAGTCAGACAGAGAGTGAATCCCCGTCCACAGCGTCCCAACATACACTCCCGGGTTCAGACACAAAGTGTGGAGGGACGGTGAGGAAGGAGAATATAGGATAGCAAGAAAGGAGCTTGAGAAGGGGATGAGGAGACCAAGAAGGGGACATGAGAGTAGGGGACTTGGCGAGTAGTGTAAAGGAAAACCCTAAAGCATTCTTCAATTATGTTCGAAACAAAAAGATGAGAGGTGTGAAAATAGGACCGATTAGAGACAATGGTGGAAAGATGTGCCTGGATGCTGTGGAATAGAGCAACGTCCTCAATAATTACTTGTCTTCGGTATTCACTAATGGAAGAACTTTTTAAGGTGAGGACGATATGAGTGAGGTTGATGTTCTGGGGCACGTTGATATTAAGGGAGAGTAGGCACTGGCGTTGTTAAAATACTTTAGTGTTGATAATTCCCCGGAGACTGAAGGAATATTGCCCAGGCTGTCCACGAGGCGAAGAAAAGATTCCTGAGCCTGTGGCTAGGATATTTTTGTCCTCGTTGTCCTCGGGAATGGTTCCGCAGGATTGCAGGGGCACTAATGTTGTCCCCATCTTTAAATAGGTAAGTAGGTATAGTAGGGGTAATTATAGACCAGTGAGCATTACGTCTGTGGTGGGAAAGCTGTTGGAATAGCTTCTTAGAGATTGGATCCATGGGCCATTCAATAATCATGGTCTGATCAGGGACAATCAGCATAGTCTTACGAAGGGCAGGTCGTGTCTAACAAGTTTGATAGAGTTCTCTGAGGAGGTGAGCAGGCATATAACTGAGGGTAGTGCAGTGGATGTAATCTACATGTAGATTAGTAAGGCAGTTGAGAAGGTTCCTCACGGTAGGCTTATTCAGAAAGTCAGATGGCATCGGATCCAGGGAAGTTAGCCCAGGTGGATTCAGATTTGGATTGCCTACAGAAGGACGAGGGTTGTGGCACAGGGAGTAAATTCGGATTGGAAATTTGTGACTAGTGGAGTCCTACAAGGATCAGTTCGGGGACCTCTACTTTTCGTGATCTTTATTAACGGCTTGGATGTGGAGGTAGAAGGGTGAGTAGGCAAGTTTGCAGACTACACGAAATTTGATAGTGTAGTCGATAGTGCAGAGGATTTCCGAAGGTTGCAGAGAGACATTGCTAGGATGCAGAGGTTGGTTGAGAATTGGCAGACAGAGTTCAACGCGGTTCATCAAGTCTGAGGTTGTGCATTTTGGAAGTACGAACCCCAAGGCAGAGTACAAAGTAAATGGCAGGACACTTAGGAGTGTGGAGAAGCAGAGGGATCTGGGGGTACATGTCCAGAGATACATGAAAGTTGCTTCACGTGGAGATAGTGTAGTTAAGGCAGCCAATGGAATGTTAGTTTTCATAAGACGAGGGGCAGAGTTTACTAGTCGCGGCTTATTGAAGCAGCTTTATAAAACACAGATTATCCCACACTTGCAGTAATATGTCCAGTTCTCGTCGCCTCACTATAGGAAGGATGTGGAAGCATTGGAAAGTGTGCAAAGGTGATTGACCAGGATGCTGCCTGGTTTAGAGAGTATGTATTATGATCAGAGGTTAAGGGAGCTAGGGCTTTACTCTCTGGTCAGAACTAGGATGAAGGAGACATGTTAGAGGTGTACAAGATATTAAGAGGAAAAGATAGAGTGGACAGCCAGCGCCTCTCCACCAGGACACCACTGCTCAATACAAGAGGGCATGGTTTTAAGGTAAGGGGAGCAAAGTTCAAGGGGATATTAGAGAAATGCACTGCCTGAGTCAGTGGTGGACAACTGGACAGGTTAATGGGGAATTTAAGGTGGTGTTTTATATGGGAGCAGGCTATAAGGGTCGGCACGACATTGTGGGCCGAAAGGCCAGTCCTGTGCTGTGCCGTCTTCTGTTCTATGTTCTGTTCTGTTCAATCAGAGACTCCCGGGGTCAGACACGTGGTCAACTCCTTGCACAACGTTGGAGTTACTGCTGCTCACTTCCACCGGATATCGATCTCTCGCTTCTCAGCTTCTCTACTTCTCTGTGTGTACAGGCCGGTTGTGCATTTTGGAAGGAGAAACTCGAAGGCAGAGTACAAAATAAATGGCAGGATACGTGGTAGTGGGGAGGAGCAGAGGGATCGGGGGGTACGTGTCCAGAGATCCGTGAAATTTGCCTCACAGTAGATAGGGTAGTTACGAAATCCAGTGGAGTGTTAGCTTTCATAAGTCGGGGGGTAGAGTTTAATAGTCGCGGGTAATGATGCAGCTCTCTAAAACGCTGGTAGGGCTATTCTTGGATTACTGTGTCCAATTCTGGTCGCTTCCCTATCGGGAGGATGTAGAAGCATTGGAAAGGGTACAGAGGACATTTGCCGGTATGCTGGATGTATGCTGGAAAAACATACATTGGTTAAATTTGAGAGACAACCAGACAGCTGTATGGAGGAATTTACGTTGCGGGTTTATATGGGAGGCAGGGCTTAACGGTCGGCACAACGTTGTTTTCTGTTCTATGTTCTATACCGGCCCATCACACACTCTCGTGGTCAGACACATGGTCAAGCCCCTTGCACACCGTTGGTGTTATTTCGGCGCATTTCCACTAGATATCAATCTCTCGGTTCTCAGTTTCTCTACGTCTCTGTGCATAGAGTCCGGTCGTGTGGTTTCAAACCATTTCCTCCCGGTGTCCCAGTGACTGCAAACTCACCACCTGTCCACAGCACTCTCTCCACTCCCCCTCCCTCCTCTGTTCTACCTCTGGTCTCACACACATTTATTATCTCTGAGACAGACACAATGTTGGAGACTACAGGAACCCTGAAAAACTGGTGATTGATAAGAGGGGTGTTATGGAGTGAGACGAGACGGTGTAGAGGGAGATTCACTCTGTGTCTGACCCCAGGAGTGTGTGACGGGACGGTGTGCAGGGAGATTCACTCTGTGTCTGACCCCGGTAGTGTGTGATGAGACGGTGTGGAGGACGATTCACTCTGTGTCTGACCGCGGGAGGATTTGATGAGACAGTGTGGAGGGAGATTCACTCTGTGTCTGACTCCGGGAGTGTGTGTTGGGACTTCGTGGAGGGGGATTCAATCTGTGACTGAGCCCGAGAGAATGTGGTAGGACGGTGTGGACGGAGCTTATCTGCATGTCTGACCCCCGTTATATGAAATGGGAATGGAGTGGAGGGTGCTTCACTCTGGTGTGGATATATCACACATTACTCTTGCTCTTTTGAATTTATTTCAAGAAGCTTTGAAACAGAGTTAGAACAATGTTGCTTCGCCCCATCCTTTCACAGCGGCCCATCACACATTCCAGGCGTCAGGTGGAAAGTAAACATCCCTGCGAACCGTCTGATCAAACAGACTCGGCGGGTTAGAGATAGAGTGAAGCTCCTCATTCACTCTCCCATCAAATAGTGCTGTTGATTTCAAAACACATTCCCAGCGCATAATAGACTTTTCTACCTTTGGTCTCACAAACATTTATTATCTCTGAGACAGACACACTTTTGGAGACTACAGGAACACTGAAAAACTGGTGATTGGTGAGCGGGGAGTTATGGAGTGAAGAGGGAGTTTCGCTCTTTCTCAATCCATCTGTGAGGCGGAAAATTCACTCTGTGTCATACCCCGGGCTGGGACGGTGTGAAGGGAGCTTCACTCAGTGTCTGGCCCCGGAAGCGTGTGACAGAACGCTGAGGAGGGAGCCTCACTCTGTGCCTCTTCATTCTCTGCCTTAACCCAGGATTGTGCGATGGGACTGTGTGGAAACAACTTTATTCTGGGTCTGGTACAGTTAGTATGTGCTGGGAACGTGTTTTGGGATCTTGACTCGGTGTCTGATCACGGCCATGTTTTTTTTTGGAGAATGTGTTTGGAACTCCTCTGTATGTCTGCCAACTGGACTATTTGTTAAGGAAAGTGCAAGAAGAGCTTCACTCTGACTCCAACCCTCCGAAGTCTGTGTGATCGGGCAGTTTGGCGGGAACTTCACTTTTGACCTGATTCCTGGAATGCCTGATGGCGATGGGTGAAAGGATTCCCATTCTGTGTCTGACTACCCGCGGTTGTAATTGACGCTGTGAAGTCACATTCACAGTTTACTGGGTCTATTTTTCAGAACAGACGATGGGCGAAGCAGCATTGTTCTATCTCTGTTGAAAATCGTCTTGAAATAAATTTAAAAGAGGAGATGTGAGAGATATCCACACCAGAGTGAATCTCCCTCCACTCAATCCCATTTCATAGCCCGGGGGTCAGACACATAGTGAATCTCCCTCCATACCGTACCGTCACACACTCCCGGTGTCAGACACATAGAGAATTTCCCTCCACACCGTCCCGTCACACACTCCCGGTGTCAGACACAGAGTGAATCTCCCTCCACACAGACCCATCACACACTCCCAGGGTCAGGCACGTAGGGAATCTCCCTCCACACCGTCCTATCACACACCCCCGAGTTTAGATACGGGGTGAATCTCCCACCCCACCGTCCCATCACACATCCTGGAGTCAGACACAGAGTAAAGCGCTCTGCACACCGTCCCATCACACATCCTGGAGTCAGACATACAGTAAAGCGCCCTCCACACCGTTGGTATTATTTCTGCTGACTTCCACGGATATCGATCTGTCCGTTGTCTTCTGCTCTGCCTCTCTGTTTGTACAGGCCAGTCATGAACAAACACGACAATGTGTTTTGGGTGAGTGTTTCAGGAATTTCTCTTTAAGACTGCCCACAGGAATATTTGATGGGAGAGTGAAGATGGAGCTTCACTCTGTCTCTGAACCGCCAATTCTGTGTGATCGGACGGTTCGGAGGGATCTTCTCGAGAAGTAGCGCCATGAATGTGCGATGGGCAGGTGTGAAGGGATCCCCATCCTGTGTGTGACCACCTGCGGAAGTAATGGACGGTGTGGAGAGAGATTCACTGTTCATTGTTCCTGCTTTCCAGAATAGACGATGGGACGAAGCAGCATTGTTCCAACTATGTCTGAAAGCGCCAGGAAAGAAACTCAGAAAAGGAAAAGGTATGTGTGATATATCCACACAAGCGTGAAGATCCCTTCAATCCGTTTCATCAAATACTTTGGGAGTCAGACAGACAGAGTAGGTCCCTGCAGGCAGCCCAATCATGCACTCCTGGGGTGAGACACAAAGTGAATCTCCCTCCATTCCATCCCATCACACTCCCGGGGTGAGACACAGAGCGAATCTCCCTCCACACCGTCCTTCACACACTACCGGGGTCTGACAGACAGATTATTTCTCTCCACACCGTCCCTTCACACACTCTCGGTATTAGACACAGTGTGTAACTCTCTCCATACAGGCCGATCACACAATCACGGGATCGGAATCATGTTGAACCCCCCCCCCCCCCCGGTCACCGTCAATCCCACTTCCTATGCTTGGACACATGTTGAAGCTCTCTCCACTCAGTCATCCTGGCGTCAGACACGGTGAATCTCTCTCCACACAGTCCCATCACACTGCACCGGAGTCAGACACAGAATGAATCTCCCTCCACAAAGTCCCATCATACACTGCCGGGGTCAGACACAGAGTGAATCTCTCTCCTCACCGTCCCATCACACACTCCCGGGGTCAGACTCAGAGTGAATCTCCCTCCACACCGTCCCATCACACACTCCCGTGGTAAGACACAGAGTGAAGCTTCCTCTACCCCGTCCCATTACAAAGCCCTACGGTGAGACACAAGAGTGCAGCTCCCCCGAAAGCGTCCCATTACACATTCCAAGGCCAGACAAGCATTGGACCTCACTCCTTACTGTCTCATTACATATCCCGGTGTGAAAAACATGGTGAAGTTCCCTCCGCAGTGTCTCATTAAACACTCCCTTGTTCAGACACATGATGAATCTTCTTGCACACCGTTGGTATTATTTCTTCTCATTTGCACCGGATATTGATCTCTCGGTTGTCAGCTTCTTTACGTCTCTGCGAGCAAAGGCCTGTCGTGTGTTTTCTTCCCTCGTCCTCCCAGTGACTGCAAACTGAACACCCCTCCAAATCCCTCTCTATCTCTTCCCCCTCCTTCCACAGTTCTACCTCTGGTCTCACGCACACATATTAACTCTGATACAGACACACTGTTGGAGACTACAGGAACGGTGAAGGGTTGTTGTTTGGTGAGATGGGCGAGAGGGAATGAAGAGGGAGATTCGCTCTCTTTCTGAATCCTTTGCTGTGTTAGGGGATTGTGAGGCGGCAGATTCACTCTGTATCTGACCCCGGGACTGGGTGAGGGGATGATGTGGAGGGAGCATCACTCTGAGTCTGATCATGGAACTGTGCGCAGAGAGCTTCACTCCGAGATCCACACGGGGGTTGTGTGATGGGATAGTCTGAAGGGAGCTACACTCTGATTCTGACCTCGCGAGTTTGAGATCGGACTGAGAGGAAGCAACTGTATTCTGTGTCTGATACGGGGTGAGTGTGTGACGGGACGGGACGCCCCATCAAACATTCCCGGTGTTAGTCACACTGAAAAGCTCCCTCCACAAAGTACCATCATGCCCTCCCAGGGTCAGTCACAGAGTGAAGCTCCCTGCAGAACGTCCCACCACACAATCCCTGCGTCAAACACAAGATGTCTCTTGACAAGATGTCCCTTGACAAGATCCCTCACGAGAAAGACATGAGAAAGACTTCCAGAAAGGCATGAAACATAGGATAATTCGAAACTTAGCTGTTTGAATGTTGTGGAGGGAGATTCACTCTGTGTCTGACCCCGGGAGTGTGTGATGGGACGGTGTGGAGGGAGCATCACTCTGTGTCTGAACCCGGGAGTGTGTGAGGGGATGGTGTGGAGGGAAATTCACTCTGTGTCAGACCCCGGGAGAGTGTGATGGGACGGTGTGGAGGGAGATTCACTCTGTGTCTGACTCCGAGAGTGTGTGATGGGACGGTGTGGAGGGAGATTCACTCTGTGTCTGACCCCGGGAGTGTGTGATGGGACCTTGTAGAGGAACATTCACTCTGTGTCTGACCCCGGGAGTGTGTGATGGGTCGGTGTGGAGGGAGATTCACTCTCTTTCTGAGCCCGGGAGTGTGTGATGGGACGGTGTGGAGGGAGATTCACTCTGTGTCTGACCCCGGGAGTGTGTGATCGGACGGTGTGGAGGGAAAGTCAATCTGTGACTGAGCCCAAGAGAATGTGGTAGGACGGTGTAGACGGAGATTATCAGGGTGTCTGACCCCCGATATATGAAATAGGATGGAGTGGAGGGTGCTTCACTGTGGTGTGGATTTATGACACCTTACTCTTGCTCTTTTGAATTTATTTCAAGAAGCTTTGAGACAGATTTAGAACAATGTTGCTTCGCCCTATACTTTTACCGGCCCATCACACATTCCAGTCGTCAGGTGTAAAGTCAACATGCCTATGAACCGTCTGATCAAACAGACTCTGCGGGTTACAGACAGAGTGAAGCTCCTCATGCACTCTCCCATCAAATAGTCCTGTTGATTTCAAAACACAGTCGCAGCGCATAATAGACTTTTCTACCTTTGGTCTCACAAACATTTATTATCTCTGAGACAGACACACTGTTGGAGACTACAGGAACACTGAAAAACTGGTGATTGGTGAGCGGGGAGTTATGGAGTGAAGAAGGAGTTTCGCTCTTTCTCAATCCATCTGTGAGGCTAGACTCTCTCTCTCTCTCTCTCTCTCTCTCTCTCTCTCTCTCTCTCTCTCTCTCTCTCTCTCTCTCTCTCTCTCTCTCTCTCTATCTCTCCCTCTCTTTCTCTCTCTCTCATCTAGACACAGACACTACTCATCTCCTTCCGCATCGCCACCCTTTATCCACTACCCTCACCCCTATCTCCGAAGCCCCCGTTTCGTTTCACCTCCCCGCTTACTTACTGTGGTTGAAATAAATAATCCCCACTGTCCAGTGAGTGGCGCCATTCACGGAAACGGTAGAGACGGCTCGGTCACATTTCAGTCCAGTGAACTTTCACTATGAGCGGGAGAGAATGGGAAGGGAGAAGGTGGGTAGAGACGATGGGGAGATAGAAAGTGAAGGCTTCGTGAAGAGGGCCGTGTGGTAGAAAGGCAGAAGAAAGAGAGGGAGTAGAGGAAAAAGGACAGAGCATGAGAGAGGAGTGAAATTGAAGCAGGTTAGTGGCATTCAATAGACAATAGGTGCAGAAGTAGACTTTTTGGCCCTTCGAGCCTGCACCGCCATTCTGAGATCATGGCTGATCATCTACTATCAATACTGCCTTGTCCCCATTTCCCTCGATTCCCCTATACATAGAGATACCTATCTAGCTCCTTCATTAAAACATCCGGAGAACTGGCCTACATTGCCTTCTGAGGCAGTGTATTCCAGAACCCCACAACTCTCTGGGAGAAGAAGTGTTTCCTTAACTCTGTCCGAAATGACCTACCCCTTAATTTCAAAACATCCCCTCTGGTACTGGACTTCCCCAGCATTTGTAACATATTTACTGCCTCTATCTTGTCCAATCCCTTAATAATCTTATATGTTGCAATCAGATCCCCTCTCAATCTCCTTAATTCCAGCGTGTATAAGCCCAGTCTCTCTAACCTCTCTGCATACGACAGTCCGGACAATCAAGGAATTAACCTTGTGAATCTACCCTGCACATCCTCTGCAGCCAAGATGTCCTTCCTTAACCCTGGAGACTAAAACTGTGGTCTCACCAGGGCTCTGACAAATACAAAAAGATTTCCTTGCAGTTGTCCTCAATTCCCTTTGTAATAAAGGCCAACATTCCATTAGCTTCTGCACTGCCTGCTGCACTTGTTCATTCACCTTCAGTGACTGATGAACAAGGACTCCTAGATCTCTTTGTATTTCTCCCTTACCTAACTCGACACCTTTCAGATAATAATCTGCCTTCCTGTTGTTACTCCCAAAGGGGATAACCTCTCACTTATTCACATTAGACGTCATCTGCCAATTATTTGCCTACTCACTCCAAGTCACCCTGCATTGTCCTAACATCCTCATCACATGTCACACTGCCACCCGGCTTAGAATCAGCAGCAAACTTTTTGAAGTTATTATCAATGCCTTCATGTAAATAGTTGATGTAAATCGTAAACAGCTGTTGTCCCAATATCGAGCCCTGTGGCACACCACTAGTCACTACCTGCCATTCCGAGACACACCCATTCACCGTTACCCTTTGCTTTCTATCTGCCAACCAGTTTTCTATCCATGTCAATATCTTCCCCCTAATGCAATGATTTTACCCAACACTCACACATGTGGGACCTTAACAACTGCCTTCTGAAAATCGAGGTACACTACATCCACTGGATCTCTCTTGTCTAACTTCCTGGTTACATCCTCGAAAAACTCCAAAAGATTAGTCAAGGAGGATTTGCCCTTGGTAAATCCATGCTGGCTCTGCCCAATCCTGTCACTGCTATTTAGATGTGCCACTATTTCATCTTTAAAAATGGACTCCAGCATCTTCCCCACTACTGATGTTGGGCTGACAGGACGATAGTTCTCTCTTTTCTCCCTTCCTCCTTTCTTAAAAAAGTGGGATAGCATTGGCCATTCCACAATCCTCAGGAACTGATCCTGAATCTAAGGAACATTGGAAAATGGTTACCAATGCATCCACAAATTCCAGAGACAACCCCTTTGGTACCCTACGATGCAGAGCATATAGACCTGGGGATTTGTTAGCCTTCAGTCCCATCAGTCTACTCATCACCGTGTCCTTCCTAACCAATCTGTTTCATTTCCCCTGTTACCCTACGTCCTTGGCCCATCCATACATCTGGGAGATTGCTTGTGTCTTCCCTCGTGAAGACAAATCTAAAGTACTTATTAAACTCTTCTGCTATTTCTCTGTTTCCCATAACAATTTCACCCAAATCATTCTTCAAGGGCCCAACATTGTTCTTAACTAGCTTCTTTCTCTTCACATTGCTAAAAAAGCTTTTGCTCTCCTCCTTTATATTCTTGGCTAGCTTGCGTTCGTACCTCATTTTTTCTGTCCCTATTGTCTTTTTAGTTAAGTTCTGTTGTTCCTTAAAAACTTCCCAATCATCCGTCCTCCCACTCACCTTAGCTCTGTCATACTTCCTTCTTTTTAATGCTATGCAATCTCTGACTTCCTTTGTCAACCACTGTGGCCCCTTTCCCCCCTTTGAATCCTTCCTTCTCCGGGGGATGAACTGATTTTGCACCTTGTACATTATTCCCAAGAATACCCGCCTTTGCTCTTCCACTGTCTTTTCTGCTAGGATATCCGTCCAGTCAACTTTGGCCAGCTCCTCCCTCAGGGATCCATAGTCTCCTTTGTTTAACTGCAGCACGGACACCTCCGAGCTGCCCTTATCCTTCTCAAATTGCAGATAAACATCATCATATTATAATCACTACCTCCTAATGGCTCCTTCAAGATTGTTTACGCATTCATGGGTTAGAAATTGGGAGATAATGAGGGGAAAGTGGGGGACGCAGACAGGGAAAATGATAGGCAGAAGGCGATGGAGGGTTTTTGAGAGAGCTGCAGATCTCCGTCTGAGGGGCTGACGTCACTGCTATTTATTTTTTTTTTGCTGCCTGTATGCCGGCCCAGTCAGTGTAGCCGCACGCTTTCAATACTTCTCTGAAATACTGAAGCCCCCAGCTTATGTTCCAATAGGTGAAGAGAGTCAAACCTCAAACACCGCTCAGCGTGTGTTGGTTTCCTGTATACTTCAATATCTAAATATATGCACAGAGGGCCTGAATAAACAGGATGTTGCGGTGGGTGATGAGCTGTTGGTTCTAAACCTCTCGTCCAGTAAATGCAATTGATCCGCCCGAGAGGGTGAATTGGAGACAAAAAGAGGCAGCTCGTGAGTGAAGCAAAATTGATTTCCTACAAAAATCCACCATCTCCATTTCTGCCCCTCTCTCTACATTGTCTTCGACTTTTTGCCCTCCCCTGCTTTCAGTGATACCCCATTCTGACCCGTCACTCACGATTCTCTCTCCGCCAAACCCTAACTTTCGCCTCACTCTCCCTCCTTCTGTTTCTGCCCACTCTCACTACTCCCCCCCCCCCACAGCCACTCCCGTTCCTCCAGACCACCCTGCTCTCACACACTCTATCTCTCTCTCCTCCAGCACTTCGTCACCCGGTTGATATTTTGTATTTCTTCTATAATTGCCTCAAATGACATTAATATTCCTCCTTCAAAACAATCTCCTATATATCTAATCTCTATTTAAAACCAGTTGTATCAAAGTTGATTATCCATTCTAAAAGGAATAAGTTTATTTTGTTAAAGGTCTCTTTGCTGATAAAGATTTCCTTATCTCATCATCACATTTATTTTATTCCATAGATCAATCAAATGTTTTAATATAGGGGATTCTTTCTTTTCCCGTATCCACTTAGATTCCCACTTATATATAAAATCTTCTTGTATATTGTCTCCTATTTTATCCAGTGCTATTCTAATCCATGCCGGTTTATCTTTAAGTTGATTTGCTCTATAATAATTCTTAAAGTTTGGAAGTTGTAACCCTCCTAGATAAATTTCCATGTCAATTTTTTCCAACGATATTCTTGACATGTTACCCTTCCAAAGGAACTTCCTCACATATTTCTTTAACTCTTAAAAAAAACTTGTGGGGTAGTTGTATTGGTAGTGTTTGGAATAAATATTGTAATCTAGGAAATATATTCATTTTTCCGGCATTTAGTCTACCTACTAATGTTATTGGTAATATCTTTCATTTATCAAGATCTTCTTGAATTATTTTCCATAATGGTAAATTATTTAATTCATATAAGTTCTTTATATCATTATCAACCCTTATTACTAAATATGTTATAACATTTATCGGCCATCTAAATTGAGTTATTAATCGACATTGACTATAATCTCCTTAAGAAAGAGGTAAAATTTCACTTTTATCCTAATTTATTTTGTAGCCTGATATTTTCCATATTCTGCAAACCCAGCAGATAATTTACGCAGCGAGTTGAATGCGATTGTTAAATAAAGCAGAACACTGTCAGCAAAAAATTTAATCTTGTATTCCTCCAGGTTAACTGTGAAACCCTTAATATCTGGGTCCAATTTAATTAATTCAGCTAACGGTTCAATAACCAACACAAATAAAGCAGGTGATAATGGACAACCTTTCCTATTTCACCTGGTTAACTGAAATGTAGTTGAAATTTGAACATTTGTTACTACTTTAGCGTTGGGATTATTATTTAAGCTTTCAATCCATTTTATAAAGGATACTAATCCATATTTTCCCATACCTTAAATAAAGAAAATCACATTCCAATCTATCAAATGCTTTTCCTGTTTCTAACGCAATTGCACACTGATTTCCTCCCTCTTTTGTGCCAAATTAATTATACTAAGAAAACGGGTTACATGATCTGCCGAATGTCTGTTTTTGATAAACCCTATTTGATCCATATGTATTAACTTTGGAAAGTATTTAGATAATCTTCTAGATAAATTTTCTGCTATTATTTTACCGTCAGTGTTTAACAAAGAAATAGGTCTATAAGATGTTGACTTTAAAAGATCTCTATATTTTTGTGGCAATACTATTAAGATAGCTGTCGAAGAAGATTCTGGAAGTTCATGTGCTCTTTCCGCTTGATATATTAACTCCATAAAAGGAGGAATTAGGAAAACTTTAAACTTTTGTTTTATTTTTTTTAAACCATCTTCTCCTGGGGATTTATTACTTTGAAGTGATCCCAGAACGTTTTCGACCTCTTTTAATGTAAAAGGCATTTCTAATCCCTTCTGTTCTTCCGAGGTCAATTTTCGAAGAGATATTTGTGATAAAAATCTTTCTATCTTGACATTATCATTTTGTGATTCTGATTCATACAGTTCGGTATAAAAATTCCTAAACGTTTCATTAAATTCTAAAGGTTTGTAAGCAATTTTATTTACTGTTGTTTTAATTGCATTTATCGTTTTAGAAGTCTGGTCTGTTTTAACTGCCAAGCAAGAACCTTATGTGAGCTTTCACCTAGTTCATATTATCACTGTTTAGTTCTCATAATTGTTTTTTTTCTGTCACTGTGTCTGAAATCTATTATAATGTAACTTCTTGATAACAATCCGTCTTCGTTTTTCTTCTGTCATATATCTTTGAGATTCTTTTTCTAATTTTGTAATCTCCTTTTCCAATTGATCAATTTCTATCAAATATTCTTTCTTAACTTTAAAAGTGTAATATTATCTGGCCTCTTAAATATGCCTTCGTTGCTTCCCACAATATGAATTTATAATCAACTGAATGTGAATTTGTATCTAAAAGAACTGAGTCTGCTTTTTCATAAAATCGCAATGTTTATGTTTTAATAATATTAAATTAAATCCATATCTATAAATCGTTTCCTCTTTATCTATCATTATCATTGTCATTTTCAAAGGAGAATGATCTGACAATATTCTCGCTTTATATTGCATATTTATCACTCTGTCTTGAATATTCGTTGTTAATAGGAAAAAAATCTATCCTTGAATAACTTTTATGTCTATTTGAATAAAATGAATAATCTCTTTCTTTTGGGTTAATTCTTCTCCATATATCTATCAAATTTAAATCGTTCATCAATGTGAAAGTTAATTTTGCTGCTTTTGAATTTATAACAACCTTTGTTGATCTATCTAAAACTGGATCTAGACAAAAGTTAAAATCGCCACCTAATAATATTTTGTCATGTGCGTCAGCCAAATTCAAAAAGACTTCTTGTATAAATTTTACATCATTTTCATTTGGTGCATAAATATTCATGAGTCCATAGTTCTGAAAAGAATTGACAATGTATAATTCCATTTCTGCTCGTCGAATCAATTAATACATTTTGTATTTTAATCGGTAAAGTTTTATTAACCAAAATTGCAACTCCTCTCGCCTTTGAGTTAAATGAATCCGCAATAACATTTCCAACCTAATCTCTTTTTAATTACTGATGTTCTATCTCTGTTAAGTGTGTTTCTTGTAAAAAAAAAGCTATATCTATTTTAATTTTCTTAACATATGTTAAAATTATTTTTCTTTTCACTGGTCCATTAAGCCGATTAACATTAAAACTTTAAAAATTCAGTAAATTAGTCAATGTTTTTAATTGTGTTACTCCAATCTATAATAATACCTAATCTTTCAACATTCGTGGTACCTTGGGGAGTCTTTTTAAAATTCTTCGTGTTTCTATGTGTGTCCCCATCGTTCATCCAGGCAAAGAAAGAAAGATAGAAGAAAAATAGATTATATAAAAAAAAAACAATATACCCCCCCCTACTAATGTTGTGGGTAAAAAAAAAACATAACATTGCCCCCCTTTGTTGTACGGGTCATGACAATCGCCATGATAACCAAGAGAATCCCGTAGCAATCGATCCGAAGCTCCCCCAGCTCCCCCGCAACATAGAAATATATATATATAAAAGAAGAAAAAAATAATATAACTACTCTCAATTAATATTTCTCAAATGTTTTACCTTTCACAGATGTATCATATAATTTAAATAAATTTAAATATTCTTCTGTCCATAAATATCCATCAATTCCATTCACTTTCCCTGTCTTCATCTTTAATCTGATTCGCTTTGAAACCTTTGAGTGTAGTTAGTGAATATTTGGGAGTTTTTGTGCGCACTCTTCCGCGTCTTGATAATCGGTAAAAAAAATCTTCTTTTTCCATCCTCCAAAAAATAATCGGTGTTGCCGAATGACGCATTATGAATTTAAAACCCTGTTCCCATAAAACATTGTCCGCTGGGTTGAATTACTTCACTCTCTTCAAAAGGCTAAAACTTCTATCAGGGTAGAAACAAACTGCTTTCCCTTTTATCATCAATGGCTCGTTTCTCTTTTTGGCACGTTGGGCAGCCACCTTCAGGATCTTTATCTTGGTATCTTAAGCATTTTCTCAAAATGGATCGTGGATTTTGATCAACTTGAATTTTTGATCTTAAGGATCGATGAGCCCTTTCAAATTCAATTAACTGGGATCCTTCCATTTCCAAGTTTTCCGTACTCCATTTTTGAAAAAAAATAGCGGATCTTCTTCTTCTACATCTTCTTTAAGTCCAACAATCTTAATATTGTTTCGTCTGCTAAATTTTTCAGGCATATCCACTTTTTGCAATAACTGTTTTACTTCTGCTGTCCAGGCAGAAATATTATCTTCCATTTTGTTCATTCTTTCAACAATGTCTTCCGTTGTTACTTCCAAGTCTGTAATTCTCTTATCCATTTTGTCCTGTCTTTTTATAATTTTGTCAAATACAATCTTGATATATTTCATATTATTTTATTGCTTTTAATACGCTTAATTTTTCTAATTTACACATTATTTGCATCAAACATTTTTCTATATTTCCATAAAAACTTTTACCTCCATCTTCGTCTGATTTATCCAGAGAATCTGAATCGACCGCAGATTCACTTTTACTTCCAGTTTCAATCGTATCTGGGATTTGTAGTTCAATTTGCTCGCATTTGTGCATGCTCTTTCTTTCACGTTTGCGCAATTCTTGTTGGTCTTGCCAACAAGCACAGTTTCCTGTTCTGTATCGCCGGAGGTAAAATGTCCTTGAGCACGCTGTTCTTTTGTAGCGGCGGGCTTTGATTCTGTTCCAACTTGAGTTGTCTTCAAGGTAATAGTTTTCTTCGTCTTCTGTTTTTGAAACACAGTTTGAAACAATCCGGAGAAGTTTATAAATAACTTTTAAAAAGTATTTACTAACTTTTCTTCACTTAAGCATTAATTTACTGATGTTTTACGGAAGAGCTGGATTTCCATGTCTCGACACTACGTCATCACGTGACGTCCCCGATGCAGCTCGGCTTTGAGGGATACTACTCCCTCTGTGAACTGTGTGAAGTGCAGAGATTCGTGAACAAATCTCAGCATATCCGGGGTATCAGCCTCACCTCCACGGACTCGCTTTGCACTTTCCGCTGTAGCAGACAGCCAGCCTGGATAATTCTCTTACACCCCATTACCTCCTATCGTTGGAAGATGCGAAAGCACATTTCACCACGCTCAAATACAGGTTCAACCCCAGTGTTATCAGACATTTGAACAGTCCACTATTCCCATAAGATGTATTCTTGACCTCAAAGTTTAACTCGCCGTGGCCCTTGCCCCTTATGGACTGCCTGAACTGCACTTTCAGCATTCTGTGACTGGTTTACCCTGTTCTATTCTCGTGATGTGATCTGTGTCTATGGCATTCCACTGGGACCTGTTTGTGACATATCTGTCGGGGTTGTGAGGAGGGAGGTCAGTGGGAGAGACGGTGAGTAGGGGGCACAGTATAAAACTTAAACCACTCTCTCACTTTACTAACCTCACACACTTCCTCTCCCTTGTATCCCCTCCTCTCACTCCATCTACTCTCTTTATCCTCTCTCCTTTTATCACCCTGTCCCTCTCTCAAAATCGTTCCCCTTTGTCTCCCATTGTCCCTTGATCTTCACCCTTTCCTCTCACTGTCATCCCATCCCGAACTGTACCCGTTCTAACTACCACTGCCCCTAGGTTTGCCGCCCATCTGCCCTTCATGCCCTCCTCTAGTCCCTATCCACCTCTATATCCCTTTCTCCAGTGCTGTCTCCCCTCGCTCTTGCTCATCTCTCAGTTTCTCTTCTCTCTCTTTCCCATCCCTTTCCCATTGCTCTCTGCACTCTCCGTTTTCAATCACCAACTGTTTCGCTCTGTCTCGCGAAACTGAGAGAGAGTTTCTCACTCTCACTGTTCCTGTCTTTCGGCACTCTCTCCCGTCACGCTCACCCCTCCCCGTCATCTCTCAATCTCTCCTCTTTCTCATTTTCTCTGTCCCTTTTGCTGTCGTATTTTCCCGCCTATTGCCCCATGGCTCTCTCCAAGTCCCTGTCTATCGCTTTCACACACCTCTTCATTCTCCTCTCTCTCCCCCAGACCATTTGTCCCGCTCTCTCTCAGGCCCCCTCTGACCATTGCTTACCCTTTCTCTCTCATTCGCTAACCCTGTCTGATTGTCTCCCTGATATGCCTGTCCGACTCTCTTTCCCAGACAGCCTGACCTCCAACTACTCGGAGCTGAAATTTCGGAGAGACGAACCCTTCATGGATGAAGACGAGGTTCCTCCCATTGCCTCGGGACCCGGACGGATGCCAACACCTGCACAACCAGGTCAGAGTTCACAATAGTGACGCCATTCTGGAAGCGTCAGGTGTCATTCACCCACGATTTTCAGATTTCTAATTCATTTAACTCAACCACTTCTCTGGGAGCTACTGACAATGATGTATATAAGTGATGAGGATGAAATTGTAGAACGAGGGGAGACTTGGCAGAAGTATATAAAATTATGATGGGTATAGATAGAATGAATATAAACAGACTTTTCAAGTAAGGCTAGGGGAGAAAAACAAGCAGAGTACGTGTTATGGACGAAGGCGGAAAATTTAAGGGGAACATTGGGGTGGGGGCTTCTTCTCCCAGAGAGCGGTGGGAGTCTGGAGTGGGCTGCCAGATGAAGTGGTAAATGCGGGCTCACAATCAACATTTAAAAAAAAAACTTGAACAGGTACATGGATGAAAGGTATGTGGGGGGATATGGACCAGGTGTATCTCAATGGGACTGGGCAGAACAATGCGATATGAACAGGCCCTCCCTCTCCCCTCAGATCAGTTTCAGTATCCGAACAAATCCCATTGTCCCATCGTCTCCCAACAGATTTATGACTGTTCCGAAATGTATTCCACTATTCCACACTCTTCCCTCAGCCCTGTGCAGGGCCCAGATTAATCCTGTTGCTTTTCTCTCTACCCAAAGCTTCGTGTCTGTCTCCGGACATAACCCACTAAACTGCGCTCTCCCCATAGCATTGGGTGATCGGCAGAAAACAGAGAGTGGGACTAAAGGGATATGATTCTGGCTGGCAGCCGGTTACCAGCGGAGCTCCACAAGGCTCGCTGTTGGGACCGCAGATTTCTATGATGATTGTCAATGACTTGCACCATGGGATTCATGGATTTGTAGAAAAAATTGAGGATGATACAACGATATGTGAAGGAACGGGTAGCGTTGAGGAAACAGAGAGCCTGCAGAGAGCCTTAGATAGTTTAGGGGAAAGGGCAAAAAAGTGGCAAATGCAATACAATATTGGAAAATGTATGGCCATGCACATTGGTGGATGAAATAAACAAGCAGACAATTATTTAGATAGTGAGAGAATTCAAAATGCAGAGTCAGAACAGATTTGGGAGTCATTGTGCAACAGACCCTAAAGGTTAACCTCCAGGTTGAGTTGGTGGTGAAGAACGCGAAGGAAATGTTGACATTAATTTTTAGATGTATAGAATATAAGAGCAGGGATGTGATGTTGAGTCACCAAAATACACTCGTGAGACCACACTGAGAGTATCGTGCGCAATTTTGGTCTCCTTGTTTTAGACAAGATATACTGACATTGGAGAGGCTTCAGAGAAGATTCCCCAGGAAGATTCAAGAAATGAAAGCGTTACTGTCTGAGGAAAACCGGGCAGCTCGGCTTCTATTCCCCGGAGTTCTGGAGGATGAGGGGGCATCTCATAGAGAGTTGGCGAATGTTGAAAGGCCTGAACAGGTTTGATATGGAAAATGTTATTTCCAATGTTCAGCGATTCTGGGACAAGAGGGCACCACTTCCGGATTGATGAACGCCCTTTTAGAACTGAGATGCGGAGAAATTACTTCCGTCAGAGGCTGTTAAATCTGTGGAATTTGATGCCACGAGCGGATGTGAAAGCCAAGTCATTGGTTGCATTTAACGCAGAGAGAGATAGGCTCTTGATTTGCCGCGACAGCAAGGGGTATGGGGAGAAGGCAGAGGAGTGGGGATGACAGGAAGAATTGGATCAGCTCATGATTGAATGGCGGGGCAGACGCGATGGCCGGAATGGCCTCTTTCTGCTATTATATCTTATGGTCTCATGGTCTTGTGGTCTCACCGCAGGTGCGCATGAACAACAGTCGAAGGTGAAGATCGGAAATAGACCGTACCGTCTGATCTGCCTACTCTGCCTAGTTACATCCGCCCTCATCACTAAGCTGAAATCCATATAGACTGCATCAACTGCTCTTCCTTATCAATCTGTCAGGTCACATCCCCACAAAAATGCAATCAGTCTCGTAAGGCACGATCTGCCCTTTACAAAGCCATGCTGACAACTCCTAAACATATTATACCTCTGCAAATGTTCATAAATCCTGCCTCTCCGGATCTTCTTCATCAACTTACCAAAAGCTGAGGTAATACTCAGTGGTCTATAATTTCCTGGGCTATCTCCTCTCCCTTTCTTGAATAAACGAACAACATCCACAACCCTCCAATCTTGTGGAACCTCCCACGTCTCCATTGATGATGCAAAGATCATCACCAGTGCCTCAGCAATCTCTTGCCTCGACTCCCACGGTATCCGGGGGTATATTGTGTCCGGTACCGGCGACCTATCCGATTTGATGCTTTCCAAAAGCTCCATTACATCCTCTTTCATAACATCTACATGCTCATACTTTTCAGTCTGCTGCAAGTTATCACGACGATCACTAAGATACTGAAGTAAAGTATTAATTAAGCAGTTCCTCTAGTCTTATTAAATATTTATTGTGATCTTATGGTCGTATGGTCTCCCCACAGCTGCGCGTGAACAGGAGTCCACAGCGAAGATGGGAAATAGACGGTACCGTCTGATCTGCCTACTCTGCCTAGTTACAGCCGCCCTCATCGTGATAGTGGCCGGTCTCTCGATCCATGGTGAGTGTAACCGGCTCCTTGTGGAGTCAGACCGTAAATAAAGAGACTGGAATAAACTCTTATTGTAAAACACCACAGCGACACCGACACGGCCCTTACCGTAACACCCATTAAAACCCATCACCATAACACGGGCACACCCCGAACCGTGATAAAAACACGGCCTGAACCGTAACACAGTCAAGACTCGTCCTGGCACCCACACGACACTCACTGTCGACCTCGTCCCGGCCGCCGACACAAGCAAAGCCGAGGTCTCGGAGGCCTTCTCCTCCGGAGATTCCGGACCGCACGGTAGCAGCGGCAGCGAAGCGGGCTTTTCAGAAGATTCTCCAGATGTTCCTCCGCCTCTCACGTCTGTCTCCATCAAATCAGGATTGTGCTCGGATCCCTACTTAACAAGTAACAGATATCCATCTCCAGAGAGGCCGCGCGCGCTGCGTCGCGCCGCCATTTTCTCCTCCTTTACTGGGACACCCTTCACCGTCACACTGACATAAAACTCTCTGAGACCCGTGCGGTAGCGCGATGCTGACTCACGTATCACTGCAAACGCGAATCATCCTTCACCATCTCTTTCAGTATCGCAGATTCTTCAGTCTAAGGTCACCTCCGAGCGAAACATCCGGAGAAATTAGCGAGTCTTCAATGAGAGACCACATCCCCTAATACTCCTAACCTTGCAATCTCTTCTGTACCGAGAGAGAGATGGATGGTGAAAAGGCAAGGGCCGAGTAGAGTCTAGAATACACTCCGGCTCAGACTGGAATTAAACAAGAGCACGATGATGAAATCCAAAGATAAAGTCACAAGCAGCAGTACAAGAAATGGATCCCGTACGGTTGAGCACTGAGTGCTCGGCGCGTGGCCTTCACCGACAGACGTTCCATGAAGGAACATTGACGGACAATAATTGGCAGTCTGAGTCTTAAAGGGAAAGTGACAGCGGACTACTCTCCAAGGAATGGGAGTGCTGAAAACTGGGTGCCTTGGTCTGTTCAGACAGGAACAGGACCCGTTCATCGCATTACATGAATTTGTTGTGCCCAGTGTAGACCCTCTGAGACGCTGATACCCACTATCCCAGTAACTTCAAATACGATCAGAGGACAGAGTGGTAGAATTAAGCTATTTGCTCGATCGTGTCGGCCCACCATTTGATCATGGCTGATCCATCCTTATTCCCAATGTCCAGCCTTCGCTCCGTATCTCTTCGTGCTCTGTCGAGTCAAGAATCTATCACTCTGAAATATGCACAGCAGATTCTCGTCCACGTCCGCCTGTAACAAGGAATTCCACATATTCTCTCTACCCTGACAAATAAATTCCTCCAAATCTCTGTGGCGAATTCACATCCCTCTATCCTGTGGCCGTCAAAGGTATGTTTGGAGAAAGGAAAGTGCAGAATTTCCTGAACAGAACACCTGTCCAACTGTTAAACACGGGGTGGATCGATCATAGTTGTTTTGCAGCCAGTGGCAACGGGACAAATTTCACTGGTAGACGGAAGAATGCATTCAATTAAATACCAGCGAATTCTGGAAGCAAACATCACACCGTCTGTAAAAATGCTGAAGATGAAAAGGGGATGGCTTCTACAACAGGATAATCATCTGAAACACATTCTAAACTCAAACTCCACAACGGACTACTTCAAGAGATGCAAGCTGAATGTTGTGCCGTGGCCCTCATTGTCCCCCGACCGAAACATTATCGAAAATCTGTGGATAGACCTCAAAAGAACAGTGCACGCAAGGCGGACAAAGAATCTCGAAGAGCTAGAAGACCTTTGCAAGGAAGAATGGTTGAAAATTCCTCCAAACAAGAATTGAAAGACTCTTGGCTGGATACAGAAGCGCTTAAAAGAAGTGACACTTGCCAAAGTGGGTGTTACTAAGTACTGACCATGCAGGGTACCCAAGCATTTGCTTCGGGCCCTTTTCTTTTTTTTTTCCGTTAAAATATTAACGAAATGTGTCATCTTTAACATTATGCCTTTTGGAGTTCAGGTCCTCTTTTACTCGCTTAGCTATTCACAGTAACAAAAAATTTTGACCGAAGTGCCCAAACCTTTGCATATCACTGTAGGGGCAAACTGTTTACAGGTTTGTTTTCAGTTTATTTATTGTTCCCTTCTTTATAATTGCACAGTTAGAACAGTAGGCATGCCTGGCAGGAGAGTTGAATTCTCCTCTTGCAGGATCTGTGACGGCAGGGAGACCTCCAGTGTCTCTGACAACTTCGCCTCTGATAATTGCCTCCGGATGCAGATACTAACTCTCGGATTTAATGAGTTGGAACTGATACTGGATGAACTCAGGGTCATTCGGTAAACTGAGGGGTGGTCTGGAGATATATTGTGAGGAAGTTACACCCCATGAGCAGTTCATAGGAAACTGGGTGACAGTCAGGAGGTTGAAAGGGGTTAACCAGCTCGACCCACTGTAGAGTACCCCTGTGTCCAACTAGCTTAATAACAGGTTTAACACTTTTTATACGTCTGTGTCGGGGAGACAGGTGGAAATGACCGAGAAGAGGAAACTCTCAGAGTTCCGGTCTCTGGCACCGAGATTGGCTCTGTGGTTAACAAAGGAAGGCGAGATGAAACAAGCTGTGGTTTTCTGCGATTCCTAGCTTGGGGAACATAAAACTGGTTTTCTCTGCAAGAGAGAGATTCCGACATGGTATTTTGCCTCCCGCGTGCCAGGGTCGTGACCTCTCCCAACCGGTCCTCAGCAACTTCAAGCGGGAGGGTGAGCGGGCAAAGCTCTGCATGGGCTGGTGTCGCCAGACATAGTAGGATAATAGAGATTAACACGTGGCTAAGGTGCTGGGATAGGAATGAGGGCTTCAGATATTTGGATCACCGGTGTCTTTTCCAAAGAAGGTGAGAGCTGTGCATAAGAGAACGTTTCAAAGCAACCGAGTTTAATTGTCATTCAACCACACATCAGTAAACATAAATACAGCCGAACGCGTCAGCGTTATTTAGCATAAGGAAACACAATGCCAACAATCACACGCGCACAAAACTCACATACTACATTTACATACATACACATCTATACACACATACTACTGAAGTAGGATTTGGGAAGGGTGAGTGGTCGGCATTGGGATTTGTTTGAAAACTGTACCAGGTTGTTGGAAGAGGTTGGTACAATGGGAACAATTTGGGACGGTCACCTATCTACAGGCGACGAATAGAGCAGTGGGAATTCTTTGAGATCTGGACGGGACTAGTGGGGAGGGGTCAGTGAACTGGTATTATTTTGCGGGCTGGCACAGGGTTGCAGGCAGAGTGAGGTGAACTGGGATTAGTTTAGAGACTGACACGAAGCTGTGGGGAGATGGAGTGGCAATGGGATTAACTTGGGGAGAGACACAGCGTTGCTGGAAAGAAAGTGGGCAGTGGAACACATTTCGGGAAGCCATGGATCCGTGGGGAAATGGCGGGGCAGTAGTATTCCTCTGGGGACTGAAAAAATCTCAGGGGAAAAAGTGGGCGTGTTTGATTCGTATGGAGATTGACAGTACTGTGGAGAGAGATTGTGTCAGTGGGTTTTGTTTGACGTCGGAACAGAGTGTCGGGGGAGCGTGGTGTACTGGGATTATTGTTGGCAACTGACACAGTGCTGTGGCGAGACAGTGGGTCAGTGGGAAAAGAGAAAATTCTTGTGATTAGTTTGGGAGCTGACACAGGACTATGAGGAGAAGGCAGTTTAATTGCATTATTTTGGCGATGGGCCCGGGTGTCTGCTGGAGCTGTTTTGTCTCTGTTGTACATGTCTGACGCTCTTCGACAGCAAAGTGGCCTCCGGCCTCCAGTACAAGATGAGCTCTGGAAAGTATGCCGATAGTCAGTGCGAATCGTCCGTATGGGGTTTGCCTTGTAATCGGGCTGAACGTTTCCGCTACGAGAAGTCTGTACATATGTTTTGGGATATTCGTTGCAAGATGCAGGGTCTCTGAACAGACCCTGGGACCGATTTGAATCTTTTTCCTTCTCTCTCTCCTCCACTCACTCCCCGATCGTCTCAAATCCCCCCCCCCCTCCCCGCTTCTTCTATCCCTTACTGCTGCTCCATTCTCCATTATTACCGGAACCCCATTCTCCCCACCACACACCGACAAACCTCTCTCCGCATCTATCCTTTTCTTTCTCATCATATCGCCCCACGTCCAGTTGATCGCCACTCCGTCTACCTCTCTGTCCCCAGCTCTCTCTTCCCCTGTAGCCTCGCCCTTTCTCCACCGTCTCTTTCTCCGCTCCCTCTGCACAATTCTTTCCACTCCATTCCCCTTTCCGTCCCTTTCATTATCCTACTCTCTCCCTCCTCTCTGCTCTCTCAAACCCCTACGACTCTCTGATCTCTCTCACTCTGCTCGAACCACTCAGATCAATACTATGCGCAATTTTTCTCGATTTTCCCAACACGGGTAAATATTCTGTGCCCATTCACTCTGTCTCTGCCTCTCTTTATCTTCTACAACTCCAAATGCTCACCCCTTAGTCTGCAAGGAATAAATTCCCAACCTTCCCGATCTCTTTGCATAACTCCGTGTATGAACCCTCACCAATGTCTTGTACAACTGCAACGTGCCCTGCCGGCTCCCGCACTCAGTGTCCAGACCGGTGGAGCCCGGCGTGTCAACAGTCCCGTCCACCCGCATCGGCTGTTTTACACCGGAATTACTACTTGATTTATTATGTGTGACTTACACGTACCGGGATTTGTTGTTTTGCTGCAACAGTATGGCATAAAATGCAAAATTAAAGTAAATTGAAAATAAATGACAGTCGAGTTAATGCTCATGCGTTCGAAAGTGTGATGGCGTAGGGGAACAGGCTGTCCTGAATCGTTATGTGGGGTGTTCAGGCACCCTGACTACTTCCTGTTGGTAGTAACGAGCAGGGAGCTTCTCCCGGGTGGTGAGGGTCCTCAGTGATGGATGCCGCACTTTCAAGGCATCGCCGCTTAAAAATGTCATGTATAGTGGGGAGGGGTTTTGACTGAGTCCGGAACCCTCTGTAGCTTGTGCGGTTCTGTGCGTTGCAAACCCTACACCCGGCGGCGACGCGACATGACCGAACGCTCTCCACCAAACATCCATTGAAATATCCTGGTCTTCATTGAGAGACAACATCTCCGCAAATCCTAAAGCTGTGATCCCTTCAGTAACGAGACAACTATGGATAGTGTTCAACCAGAGAACAGAGGAAGCTCTGGAATTAGTTCATAATCAGACTCGAAGTAAACAAGAAACAAGCCAAAGACGACCTGACAAACAGCAGTCGAGAAATGGAACTCATACGGTTGAGCACTGAGTGCTCTGGAAGATGCCCTTTGGTTCAAACTTTCCATGAGGAAATGTGGCAGGGAATAATTGCAAGTCCGAGTTTTGAAGGGACAACGATAGTTAACTGTACTCCGGGTAGTGGACGTGCCCGAATTTCATTCGGCCACGTGACGCCTTATTTGTGTTTGCGTGAACGTGTTGGACCCACGATAGATCCTCTGAGTTACTGACACACTGGAACCCAGGAGCTTCAGATAAACCCACACGACATAGGAGCAGAATGAGGACATCGAGACTGCTCGCCATTTCTTCGTGGCTGATCCATTCTCCTCTCAGCTCCAGTCTCCCGCCTTCTGCCGCTGTCCCTTCCGGCCTTGAATAATGAGGAATCTTTCAAACTCTGCCTTAAAATTCCGAATGTCTGGGCCTTCACTGGTGCCTGCGCTTTGGATTACGCAGATTCACCGCTCTCTGGCGCAGGAAATCAGCCAGATCTCCATTATAAAAGATGTCCTCTATTCCAAGCTGCGTCTTCTCGTCCTATACTGCCCTAAAACAGGAAGAAATTCTTTCCACATCCACACTGTCATGGCATTTCACCATCCGAGAGGTTTCAATAGGTGATCACACATTCATCAGACTTCCAGCGAACACAGTCCCCAGAGCCATCACACTGCATCAGATTACAATCCGTCCAATCCTGGAATCGTGTTCGTGAATCTGAGTTGAACCCTTTCCAATAGGAGCTCATAGTTTGTCTGGTAAGGGATCCAAACCTGCTCACAATGCTGCAAATGTGGCCTCACAGTTCCTTATTAGGTCTTAAAATTAGATCCTCTTTTATACATTGCAGTCTTCTCGAAATGAATGGGTGGACGGGAACTATACGTTATGTCTGAAACAAGAGTGTATGACGAGAAGAGGATGAAGAGGTTTCACTCTGTGTCTGTACCAGGGATAATGTGATGTTGGAGTATAGAGGGGCCTCGGCCTGTGTCTGACCACGGGTGGTGTGGTGGATCGTTGCTAACTGAGCGTCACTCAGTGTCTGACCACCGGAGGGTGTGATGGGACGGAGTGGAGGGAGATTTAGGTTGTGTCTGTCCCAGGGAGTGTGTGATGGGACGGACTGGAGGCAGCGTCAATTTGCGTGTGAACACAGGAATGTGTGATCGGAAGGTGTAGAGGGAGCTTCACTCTATGTCTGAACACGGAAGTGCGTAATGGGACGGAGTGGAGGGAAATTCATTCTGAGTCTGACACCGGGGTGTGCGATGGGATGGTGTAGAGGGAGCTTCACTCTTTGTCTGACCACGGGAGTGCGTGATGGGGCAGTGAGGAGGGTGATCCACTCTGGGTCTGACCCCGGGAGTGTGTGTTGGGACGGGGTGGAAGGAGATTCATTCTGTGTCTGACCCCGGGAGTGTGTGATGGGATGGTGTGGATGGAGATTCACTCTGTGTCTGACCCCGGGAATGTGTGATGGGACGTTGTGGAGGGAGATTCACTCTGTGTCTGACCCCGGGAGTGTGTAATGCTGGGGTATGAAGGGAGCCGTTGGGACTGCTTCCAGTCAGATACTGCGAACGGGAAGAATGTGCGCGTTAAAAAGCAGCCCCTCGCATTTGCAAGGGAAAATATAGATAGAGCAGGGGCAAACAGTTGTTAGGTTTGTTTTCAATGTGTTGATTGTTTCCTTCATTTTAATTGCACAGTTAAAGCAGATGTCATGCCTGGCAGGAGAGTTGAATGCTCCGCTTGTAAGACTTGGCACGAAATGGAGACCTCCAGTGTCTCTGACGAATTTATCTGTGAGAAGCTGCAGCGTCGAACCCTCCCCGTTAAGGATCTGGAACTGGAACGGGATGATCTCGGGGTCATTCGTTAATCTGAGGAGCTGATAGAAGGGACATACGGGAGTTAGTTTGACCCAATGTGCAGCTCACAGGAAACTGGGTGACAGTCGGGACGATGAAACCGGTTTGAAAGCCAGGCCCGGTGCAGCGTGCTTGCTGTGGGCTATCTCCTCAACGACAAGTAAACCACTTTTCATACTTCTGCGTGGGAGGAGAGCGGTGCCGATGTCCAATTAGAAATATGTTGACGGGTCAGGACTCTGCCAATGAGATCAGTTCTGTGTCTCAGAAGGCAGGGGAGATTAACAAGTGACTAAGGTTTTTGGAGTAGGAATGAGGAACGCACACAGCTGGATCTTTCGGTTCTCTTCCAAGGAAGTGGCGACCTGTGCATAAGAGACGGTTTCTATGCAATCAAGATAAATCGTCATTCAACTGTACGTGAATATCCATGAATACATAGAAACATGGAAAACCTACAGCACAATACTGGTCCTTCGGCCTATATTTTTTTTGCCGAACTTGTCCCTAACCTACGAATTTCTAGGCTTCCCTATAGCACTCTATTTTTCTAAGCTCCATATCCAAAAGTCTTTTAAAAGACGCTTTCGTATCTGCCTCCTACACCATTACCGGCAGCCCATTCCACGAACCCACCACTCTCTGAGTAAAAACCTTACCTCTGACATATCCTCAGGACCTATTCCCTTGCAACTTAATCTGTGTCCTCTTGTGTCAAACATTTCAGCCCTGGGAAAATCTTCCTGACTGTTCATACGATCAGTGCCTCTCATTATCTTGTACAACTCTATCAGGTCACCTCTCATCCTCCGTCGCTCCAAGGAGAAAACATTGAGTTCACTCTACCTATTCTCAGAAGGCATGCTCCCAATCAGGCAAAGTCATTGTAAATCTCCTCTGCACCCGTTCTGCGGTTTCCATATCCTTCCTGCACTGAGGCAACAGAGTCACGCCCTGCACTGTAACTCTAAAACACTCTTCCCCGTAAAAATAACCCTCCCTCTCCAAAGCCCCTCCCCACCTCAGTGAAACACAAGCTTTCCTACACAACTCCCGGTTACATAGAACACAGGACATTACAGGCCCGTCGGCCAACTGTCTTGCCGACCCTCAAACCCTGCCTCCCATATCACCCCGCACCTTAAGTTCCTCCATATACCTGTCCAGCAGACTCTTACCCTTCACCGCTGACTCAGGTAGTACATTCTACGCACCAAAAAGTGAAAAACCTCCCTCTAATATCCCCCTTGAACTTCACTCCCCGTACCGTAAAGCCATGTCCTCTTGTACTGAGCAGTGGTGCCCTGGGGAAGAGGCACTGGCTGTCCACTCTGTCTATTCCTCTTAATATCTTGTACACCTCTATCATGTCACCTCTCATCCTCCTTCTCTCCAAAGAGTAAAGCCCTAGCTCCCTTAATCTCTGATCGTAAACCATGCTCTCCAAACCAGACAGCATCCTGGTAAATCTCCTCTGTACCCTTTCCAATGCTTCCACATCCCTCCTATAGTGAGGCGACCAGAACAGGACACAGTACTCCAAGTGTGGCCTAACCAGAGTTTTATACAGCTCAATCATTACCCTGCGACTCTTAAATTCTGTCCCTCTACTTATGAAAGCTAGCAACCCATAAGCTTTCTTTACTACCCTATCTTCTCTGTACCCTTTACTGTGACACACTGTCTCCACTACACCACTCCCGTCTCCCTCATCCATCCCTCGTGTACAAGCAGCCCCGACTCTGTGATCCAGTCACTCTCCTGCACATTGCACCGTCTCCATCATCCCATTCGTTCCCTACGACCCTCCCCGTCTTCGTGATACACTCCAACTGCTAAACACTTCCTAACTACGACGCCTCCCTCCCCAGCTCCCTACTCTCCCCTCTCTCCGTGTCTCAGACAAATGTGGGGAGTATGAACGAGAGATGTCGTTTAGTATTACACTTCCCACTTTCCACGACATCTTGTGAGCTTCTCCAATGCTCTCTATGCACTGACTGGTCATGTGGTTGCACACCACTTGCATCAGAATATGCAATTTATCCCTGGCCTCCTCTCTCCTCCTCTTCCTTCCTCTTCCGGCAGCACTCCAACTGGTCCCAAACACAGACACACACCATCTCCGAGAGACACACACACAATTCGAGACCACCGGAACGCCGAAAGACTGCGTATGGGTGAGTGGGGAGAACGGAGGAGGGAGAGGGTTGTGCACTTTTTCTGACTCCAGTAGAGTGTGCTGCGATGGTGCGGGAGCTACTTCCCATGTCTCACCCCGGGTGTGTGTGATGGTTTGTTGTGCAGGGAGCATTACTCTGTGTATGTTCCCAGGCGTGTGAGATGGTGCTGTACGGAGGGAATCTCGCTCTCAGACTCATAATCATGGGTCAGTGGATTTCGGTGTTTAAAAAGACTCCGATCAGAGGTAGAGAGCAAGAAAATGGTATTTCACACGTTCTTTTCCAAAGACTGCAATCAGAACGCCATTTCTGTGGTCTCCTGTTATCTCCCCTTCCTTCCTCTTTCCTCAGCACACCATTCCTTCTCTATGATTCTTAAATGGGTGAGTGAGCAGCCAGTGGTCCTGGTCGCGTATGAATAAAGTAATGGTTTTCAAAATTGAGATCAGGGATGTACCAATCAAATTAAAGGACAGGACAACTGCCCGTCCCCGTGAGGCCAGGCATAGGAAGACCTTGCAGATTAGCAGCTGGCTCAAGTGTTGACATATGTGAGAGGGTTTCAAAATTTGACAACACTGTGTTTTTTCAAAGGAAGGTGTGATCTGTACAAAAGAGATTGAGGACAGTTTGCACATGAACTGGAGGGGAACTGATTGTTTGTCAGTACTGGGCATGACAGTTTTCGGGTGAGTTGTTGAACTGGAGTAGCAGGGGGATGGGATTCAGAGTTCCAGTGTAGATAGCGGAGTTGGTGTGGAGATAGATGTTGTAAAGACTTCAGACAGAGACGGGGATGAAAGGGTTATTTCAAAGCACGAGCGTTAAAGAAAGGCAGCTGAGCTGCTCAGGGCATGAATCCACATACTGAGATATGATATTCCTGCCATGACTGAGACGTGGTTGCAAGAGGAGAAAGCGGAACAGCGCGTAATTTCGGGGTTCCCTATTTTCAGACGTGGGAAAGCAGAAGGATTTACAGGAGAAGGGATGACATTACTGGGCAGAGAAAATGTCACCGCAGAGCACAGTCAGAACAGACAAGAGAACTCGTCTCTGTGAAGCTTTATGGATGGAAATGGGGAAATGAGGGAGTATCGCTTTGTCTCTGACTCCCAGTCATGGGTCAGATGATTTCGGCGATAAAACAGACTCCAATCTGAGTTAGGGTGCAGAAAAATGGTAACTTACACATATTGCTGCAAAGACTGCAATCTGATCACCATTTCTGTGGTCTACCTTTCCTTCCTCTTCTCTCAACACACCATTCCTTCTCCATGACTCTTAATTGGGTGAGTGAGCCCCACGAGGTCCTGGTCCATATATGAATATTGACCAATTCCTGGTCCATATATATGAATGGGAAGATGGTTCTTCAAAATGAGGGCAGGGATTTCGCAATTAAATTAAAGGACAGTACCACTACCCGTCCCAGTCTGCCCAGACCTAGGAAGACCTGCTCCATATCGATACCAATGAAATCTGTATGTATAGGAAGGTGGTTCTGCAAAGTGAGGTCAGGGATTCAGCTGTTAAATTAAAGGACAGGACCACCACCCGTCCCAGTGTGCCCAGACCTAGGAGGACCTGGTCTATATCGGTGCCAATGACATCAGTGTGTATAGGGAGGTGGTTCTGCAAAATGAGGGCAGGGATATAGCAATTAAATTAAAGTAGAGGGTCAACACCCGTCCCAGTGAGGCGAGACACAGGAAAACCATACAGATTACCACGTGGCTCAAGAAATGGTGTGGTAGGGATGGCTTCAAAATCTGGCATCACTGTGTTATTTACCAATGAAGGCGGGATGTCTACAGAAGAGGTGGAGGACCGTTTACACCTAAACTGGAGGGAACTGATACTCCAGCGGGAAGGTTTGTCAGAACAATGCATGAAGCTTTTGGGGAGAGTTATTAAACTCGAATTGCAGGGGGATGGGATTCAGAGTTCCAGCGCAGGGAGTAGAGTGGTTGTGGGTCCTGATGTTGCAAAGACCTCAGAAAAAGTCTCGAATCAAAAGGTTGAGCATGTTGCGACCAGTGTCCTGAGCCGCGTATATGTGAATGCAGGAAGCTTTAAGCCGCTGTGCACAATGAATTATGATATTCTAGATATTTGTTTCAGAATATTGCTTATGGGGGAGCAAGCATAACAGCACGATATTTCGAGTTTCCCTATTTTAGGCGTGAAATTGAGGAGGGGTGACATTGCTTGACTGAGGAGATGTCCCCACAGTGCACAGGCAGAGCAGACAACCCGACTCGTCTAAGTAAGTCTATATGGGTGGAAATGAGGAATTAGAAATGTATCATGGGGTACATTATAGACCAGACAACAGTCCGCTGGATTATGATAAACAAACCTGTAGAGAGATCGCGGTCGCTTGCAGGAAACATAAGAACGTGATAATTCGTAAGTAGAAGTCCCAAATAGAAGAAAGAGAAGAGGGTACAGGAGCCTCAGGACCAACACCGCACGGATTACGAACGATTATTACCCCTTAACCATCAGGAGGGAGGTATAGGGTCTTCAGGATACACACCACTTGTTTCTTGTACACTTACTGCCGCTCAGCCATCGCCATCAGGAAGGAGTTACAGGAGCCTCTGGACAAACATCGCAAGGTTCAGGAGCAATAATTATCCTTCCACCATCGGAAACAGTGGCAGGAGCCTCAAGACACAAACCACAAGGTTCAGGAACAGTTACTAAACTTCAACCATCAGGAGGGAGGGAGGTACAGGAAACTCAGGACAAACACCTCTTATTATCCTTTTACTCTTAATATACCTGTCGAATCTGTTTAGATTATACTTCACCTTGACTGCCAAAGCTACCTCATGTCTTCTTTTCGCCCTCCTGAATTCTTTCTTAAGTAGTTGTTGTTTCACTTTTATAGTCCTCAAGTAGCTCCCTCCCTGTTTCCTATACTTGTCATAGACCTTTCTCTTCTTTATGAGTTCCAATATCCATAATGAACCAAGTTTCCATACTCTTTTTCACGTTTCCTTTAATCCTGGCTCGAACATACAAGCTCTCTACTCTCAACATTTCTCCTTGGAAGGCCTCCCGCCTACAAACGACATTCTTTCCAGAGAACAACCTGTCTCATTCCACACTTTTTAGATGTTGTTCTCATGTCTTCAAATTAACCTTTTTTTCTTAGAAACTCTACCCGAGCGTCTGATCTATCTTTATCCATGATCAAGTTGAAACCAATATTGTTATGATCATTGGAACCAATATGTCCCCCTACACCACTTCCGTCACCTGTCTTAACTCATTTCCTGATAGGAGATCTAATATTGCATAATCTCCAGTCGATACCTATACACTGATGTAGAAAACTTTCATGAACATATTTTACAAATCCCAACCTTTCTTAACATTTACCAGTATGAGAGCCCTAACCAATATATCGGAAATTAAAAGCCCCTTTTATCACAACTTTTACTGCAGTTGCCTGCCATCTCACTGCAGGTTTGCTCCTCCAATTCTCGCTAACTGTTAGTCTATAATAAAACCCTATTAAGAGAGGGAGTGATTGTGTCAGACGAAAGTAGGAGGGAAAGGGCAAAATGAAAAGAGGAACGATGTGGTGCAAGAGAAGGGGAGGGTTGGGTGGAGGAGAAAGGAAGGGAGGGATGGATAGAGGGCGACGGAGCGGGAGGGAGGGTAACTGGGAGAAGGGAGAGATTCTGACAGACAGCTGGAAGTCCCCGGCTGAACGCTACAAAATTCCCAAACACCACCTCCCCCAAACCTCGAAAAAGCGGAATGATGGGGAATAATGCAGGGAACTGTGTTCGGGGGGCAAACAATATATGGTTGAGGGGTATCTACAGTTTGGGGTGACAGGCGTCGTTGGTGGAGAGGAGAAAGAGAAAACGAATGACAGACAAATGAAGTAGTGGGTTGAGATAATGAGGAATTGTTGAAAGTGGGGGAAGGTGGGTGAGAAGGGAAGAATGGTGGAGGCAAAGGGGGTGAGAGAGAAGGGACAGAGAGGCTGAAAGAGAGAGAGAGAGGAGATAGAGAGAATGTGGGCGTGTGTGTGTGTGTGAGAGAGAGAGGGAGAGGAGAGAGAGAGAGAGAGAGAGAGAGAGAGAGAGAGACAGAGAGAGAGAGAGAGCGAAAGAAGAAAATATAGAGTGCACAACTGAAAGAGATAGACGGGAAAACAATGCGAAGTGCACGAGTGGAGGGGAGCTGTTCAGGTTAATCGGTGGGAGGGGGAGCTCACTAACCTCGTTGGTGTTTGGGTGTTTGCTCTGGAGCAAGTCTCTCCGACATTCTTCCCACCCGCCCTCCTTCTCTCCCTCCCTCCTTCCATTCCTTTCATCTCTCTCCCCATTCAACTACGCTCTCCATCATCGTCTACATTCCTTTTCCCTCATCCATCCCTCTCCTGACAGCTTTCTTCCCTGTGCCACACTCTCTCTCCTTCCTATTCTCCTCTCCGCTCCTCTCATTCCATCTCTCTCCTTCTCTTCCTCCCGTATAGTCGCCCCCACTTTGCTCCCCCTCTCTCCCCCACTTTTCTCCCCCACTCTCCCAAACGCCTCTTCTTCTATTTCGCTACCCATCTACTTCCGTTTTCTCATCTCCATCGCTCTTCTCTTCACTCCCGCATCTCTCCCATCATTTCCCTCTACCGTTCCACGCACTCAGTCCACTGTCACCCAATTCTCTCTCCGCCGACACGCTATCTCCCACTCTCTCCCTCCCCCTCTTTCTCCCCTCTATTATTACTCTGTCCACTGCCACTCTTATCTCTTACCTCTCGCACACTCCAATCCCTCTCCACGGAACCTCCCCCACCACCTGCTCTCGGTTCCTCTTTTTCAGCTGCTCATCTCATTTTTCATGGTGTCTGTCGGACACCCTTGTCAAAACAGGTTTCCTTTGACAACGGTTACTTCTCCTTCCTGAGCTCAGAAGCGCAGAGGATCCTCGACAGGATGGACGACAGCGAGACTTACGTGAATGTAAAATTCACAAAAACGGACTCAGAGACTCCTTCCCGAGGTGAGTGGGGTAGAGAGATGGAGGGAGGGAGTTTCACTCTGTGCCTGACCCCGGGAGTGTGGGATTGGACGTTGTGCAGGGAGCCGTCTAAAATATATTTTAATTCCCCCTTGTCCCTTCGCTCCACTCTCCCTCCTCTCACTCTGCACAAGCCTTATAACTTTCCCCCTTCTCTCTCCCTTTCCCTCTCACGTCATTCTTCTTTCACTCTCTTCTCCCCTGTATCCCTTTTTTCCCATCTCATCCACTCTCCGCTCTCCTGTCCTCACTCAGCCACTTGTCCCTCTCTTTTCCCTCTCTTTCCCATGCTGTTCCCTTTCTCTCCCTTCCCTCTAACGGCCCACCCCACTCTCTCCTTCCTTCAACCACATACACTTTTATTACCCCTCTCCCCTGCCCTCTTCCACGCTACGTGTCCCTCTATTCCCTCTCTCCCACTCTCTCTCCCTTTCCTTCCCGCTTTCCCTCCTCTTTTGTATCCGTCGCGCCAATACGCCATGCGCCTTCTTAACCAGAGAGTCAACCTGTGCAACTGCTTTGTGATCGGACACCAAGATCAGTCTGATTCTCCACATTGCCAAGTGTCTTACCATTAATACAATATTCTGTCATCGTATTTGACCTATCAAAATGAACCACCTCACACTTAACTGGTTTGAACTCCATCTGCCACTTCTCAGCCCCGTTTTGCATCCTATCAATTCCCCGCTGTTATGTCTGACAGCCCTACAACCATCCACAGCACCCAAACTTTGTGCCATCAACAAATCTGCTAGCCCATCCCTCCATATCTTCATCCAGTTCACCTAAAAGTCACGAAGAATAAGGGTCCCAAAACAGATCGCTGAGGCAATCCACTGGTGACCGAATCCTATGCAGAATATGACCCGTCTACAATCACACTTTGCTTTTTTTGGGCAAGCCAGTTGTGGATTCACAAAGCAATGCCCCCTTGGATCCCATTCCTCCTTACTTTCTCACTAAGCCTTGCATGGGGTACCTTATAAAATGGCTATGCTGAAATCTATCTACACCACATCAACTGTTCTTCCCTCTTCAGTGTGTTTCGTCACATCCCCACACAAATTCATTCCGTCTCGTGAGGCGCGAACTGCCCTTTACAAAGCCAAGCTGACAATCCCAAAACATATTATACCTCTCGAAATGTTCATAAATCCTTCCTCTCAGGATCCTTTCCATCAACTTACCAGCGCTGAGTTAAGACTCACTGGTCTATAATTTCCTGGGCTATATCTACTCCACATCTTGAGTAAAGGAACAACATTCACAACCATCCAATACTCCGGAACCTCTCACGTCTTCATTGATGATGCAAAGATCATCACCAGAGCCACTGCAATCTCTTCCTTCGCCTCCCACACTAGCCTGTGGTATATTTCGGCCGGTACCGACGACTTAACAATTTAATGTTTTCCAAAAGCTCCATTACATCCATTTCTTAAGATCTACATGCTGAGGATTTTCAGTCTGCTGGAAGTCATCACTACAATCACTAAGATACCGAAGTAAAATATTCATTAAGTAACTCCTATTGTCTTATTAAATATTTATTGTGATCTTATGGTCGTATGGTATCTCCATAGCTGCGCCAGAACGGGAGTCGAAAGTGAAGATCGGAAATAGACCATATCGTCAGATCTGCCTAATCTGGCTAGTTACATCCGCCCTCATCGTGATAGTGGCCGGTCTCTCGATCCATGGTGAGTGGAACCGGCTCCGGGTGGAGTCAGACCGTAGAGTGGAATATATTGAGATCGTAAAACACAACAGTGAAACCAACCCCCTGCTTACCGTTACACAGATGGAAGAAGGCAGCATACATGAGGTATAGGAAGCTATATTGAAGGACATAGGGTAGCTAGAAAAGAGATGAAGAAGGGGCTGTGGAGAGAAAGAATGAAGCAAGAGAAGGCCTTGGTGAGTAGGGTAAAGGGAAACCGCAAGACAGTCATCAATTATGTGCAGAACAAAAGGATGACAGGACTGATTAGAGATAATGGTGGGAAGATGTGCCTGGAGACTGTGGAAGTTAGCGAGGTCCTCAATGGGTACTACGCTTCGGAATACTCCACTGAGAGGGAATGTGATGTCGGTGAGGACAATATGAGAGAGTTTAATCTTCTGGAGCATTTTGATATTAGGGGAGAGGAGCTGTTGTAGTTGTTAAATACATAAGGACGGATAAGTCACTGGGGCCTGACAGAATATTCCCCAGGCTTCTTCACGACGAGAGAGAAGAGATTGCTGAGCCTCTGGCTAGGATCTTTATGTCCTCGTTGTCCAGGGGAATGGCACGGGAGGATTGGAGGGAGGCGAATGTTGAACCTTGGTCAAAAGAGTTAGAGGGATACTCCAGGTAATTATAGACCAGTGAGACTTACGTCTGTTTTGGGAAAGCTGTTGGAAAAGATTCTTAGAGATAGAATCTATAGTCATTTAGAGAATCATGGTCTGAGCAGGGACAGTCAGCATGACATTCGGAAGGGCAGATCGTGTCTAAAAAGCCCGATACAATTTTTGAGGAGGAGACCAGGAATACAGATGAGGATAGTGCAGTGGGTGTGATATACATGGAATTTAGTACGGCATTTGACAAGGTTCTACGCAGTCGAGCTTACTTAGAATGTCAGAAGGCATGGGATCCAGACAGTCTTGGCCGGGTGGATTCAGAATCGGCTTGTCTGGAGAAAGCAGAGTGACATGGCGGAGAGAGTACATTCGGATGGGAGGGCCGTGACTAGTGTGGTTCCACAAGGATCGGTTCTAGTATTTTCGTGATTTTATTAACGAAATCGATGTGGGGGTAGAAGGGTGGGTTGGCATGCTTGGAGACGACACAACGGATTGTGGTGTTCTGGATAGTGTAGAGGATTATCGAAGATTGCAGAGGGAAGTAGCAGATGGAGTTCAACCCGTAGAAGTATGAGGTAGTACACTGTGGAAGGACAAACTCCAAGGCAGAATACAAAGTAAATGGCAGGGTACTTGGTAGTGTGGTGGAGCAGAGGGAACTGGGCGCACATGTCCACAGATCACTGAACGTTGTCTCACAGGTAGATAGGGTAGTTAAGAAGGCTTATGGTTGTTAGTTTTCATAAGTCGAGGGACATAATTTAAGAGTCGCGAGGTAAAGCTGCAGCTCCATAAAACTATGGTTCGGCCACACGTGGAGTACTGTGTCCAGTTCTGGTCGCCTCACTATAGGAAGGATGTGGAAGCATTGGAAAGGGTACAGAGGAGATTTACCAGTATGCTGACTGGTTTAGAGAGTATGCATTATGATCAGAGATTAAGGGAGAGAGGGCATTACTCTTTGGAGAGAAGTAGGATGAGAGTAGGTATGATAGAGGTATGCCAGACATGAAGAGAAATAGCTAAATTGGACACCCAGCGCCTCTTCCACAGGGCACCGCTACTCAATACAAGAGGCTTTAAGGTGAGGGGAGCAAAGTTCAAGGGGTATATTAGAGGAAGGTCTTTTACTCAGAGAATGGTTGGTGTGTGGAATGCACTGCCTGATTCAGTGGTGCAGACAAATACACTAGTGAAATTTAAGAGACTACTAGACAGGTATATGGATGAGTTTGAGGTGATGGGTTATTTGGGAGGCAGCGTTTAAGGGGTCGGCACAACATTGCGAGACGAAGGGCTTGAACTGTGCTGTTCTATTCTATGTTCCATACCACGGACACACCACAAACCGTGATAAAACACTGTCTATACTGTAACATAGTCAAGACTCATGCTGACGCAGACACGCCATTCAACATCACATCAACAATGCCGTTACCGTAGCACGGCCACGACCTTCTACAAAACGCAGATGCACTCCTAACCGCGACACTGACACGACCATCGCCGTGACACACACGTGTCTGTAACATCGACAGGCCCCTGACCGTGTTACTGATAATCTGCTCAAGCGACACAGACACATACCTCACAGTGACACCAACACGATCTTCATCGTGACACTGAGGTACCGTACACCGTGACACCTTCACTCTCCTCCGTGTGATCCACTCTACACCGCGTCGTGACAAAGACTCACACGTCACTGCAACACCCCTTACCGCGACAGTATCACTCCTCAACATAACACCGATGTACCGTTCACTGAGGCAATTACCCTCACCTCACCCTGACACAGGTAAAATTCTTAACAGATACCGACACTTCAATTCACAATGACACAATGACATGGACATAGAACTCTCGTTCGCCCCGACACACACCTCAGCGTGTCACTCTCACACACACCGTGGCCATGAACTGTCTCTCACCGTGGCACTGACTTACCCTTCACTTTGCGACCGGCACGTCCCACACCATGACACCGTGACACGTCATTGTTACCCGGCCCACCTCCCGCCGGGGCACTGAAACTGCTATCACAGTAACAGCGACACGTTCCTCACTGCAACCAGGACATGCCACGCACGATACAGACGCAAGCCCCCAAAGTAATAACAAAATCTTCACAGGAACATTGATTTTCCCCCAAGGTGGCGCCGACGCCTCCCACTGTGCCCAAAAGGACATGCTGCACTGTGACACTGTGAACGGTTCGGTAGCGTGACGTTGACTCACTTAAAGGCTCAACATTCTTTACCATCTCTCTCAGTGTCACAGGTCCGTCACACGTTCACTGAGATGGAAACGAAGTACAGATCTATCAACGAAACCAAGGCTCAAATCTGTGAATTTTTGACCAGTAGAAGAGGTGAGGCATCATCCCCCTCTTTATCCGGTTCCTCATCACAGGGCAGGCATGGAGGGAGGAAGCGTCACTCTGTGCTTGAAATTAGGAGTATGTGAACAGATGGCATGGAGGGTGATTCACTCTCTGTTTGACCCGATGTTTGTGTGATGGGGCTGCGTGGAGGAAGTTTCACTCTATCACTGAATCTCGGAGTGTGTGATGGGACGGTGTGGAGGGAGATTCACTCTGTGTCAGACCCCGGAAGTGTGTGATGGGACGGCGCGGAGGGAGGTTCACTCTGTTTCAGACCCCGGGAATGTGCGATGGGACGGTGTGGAGGTAGCTTCACTCTGTGTCTGACCCCGGGAGTGTGTGATCGGACGGTGCGGAGGGAGATTCACTCCGTTTCAGACCCCGGGAATGTGTGAAGAGACGGTGTGGAGGGAGGTTCACTCTGTGGCTGACCCCGGGAGTGTGGGATGGGACAGTGTGGAGGGAGGTTCACTCTGTGGCTGACCCCGGGAGTGTGTGATGGGACAGTGTGGAGGGAGCCTCACTCTGTGTCTGACCCCGGAAGTGTGTGATGGGACGGTGCGGAGAGAGATTCACTCTCTGTCAGACCCCGGGAGTGTGTGATGGGACAGTGTGGAGGGAGCTTCACTCTGTGTCTGACACCGGGAGAGTGTCATGGGACGGTGTGGATGGAGCTTCAATCTGTGCCTCGACAGGAAGTGTGTTATGGGACGAAAAGATGGAAATTCACACGGTGTTGAAGTCGTGAATGTCTGCTGGAACCGTGTGGAGGCAGCTTCTCTCAAAGTGTCTGACACTTTGCTCTGTGGTGTGTTGAGAAGCTGTAGAGGGAGAATCACTCTTCCTCTGAGAGAACGGGTGAGTTTAAAAAGTGAGCAGATTGAGAGGGGGATGTCATTTCTTCCGCAGTTTGGACTGGGCACGACTACGCAAGCGCGTGAAAATCGGCCTCTGAAGCAGCGAGAGGTTTTAAAAAATCGAACAGATTAACGAGGCAGGCAATTGAGTAGTGGGAGACAGACTGGGAAGGGTTTGGCTCGAGAGGCTTCTGCGAGCAGAGACTGAAGACGAGCTTGCTCCCAGTGAGTTAAGGCTTGGCAAGCTAATTTAATTAATCTAATTAGCTTCAAATTAAGTAATGGAGGCAGCAGTTAGGGCAGCTGAGAGCTCCGGTTGCAGGATCTGGGAAGTCATGGTAAGCAGTGTTGTCCCCGATGACTACATCTGTAAAAGGTGCATCCAGGTGCACCTTCTAACAAACCTAGTTAGGGGACTGGAGCTAAAGCTGGATCAACTTCGGATTCGTGAAGCAGGGGCAGAAATAGACAGGAGTTTCTGGGAGATAGTCACCCCTAATAGTCAAGAGACAGGTTGCTGGGCGACCGCAGGACATCCCAGTGGCCGTTCGCATCAACAATACGTACACCGTTTTGGATACAGTTGGTGGGGAGAACTTACCAGGGACGTTGCATTGGTCTGGTCTCTGGCACGAGTCAAGGCCCTGAGCTCAAAAAGGAGGGAGCGTAAAGAGGAGAGCGGTAGTGATAGGGGATTCAATAGATAGGGGGCAGATAAGGGGTTCTGTGGAGAGATTGGGAATCTCGGATGGTTTGTTGACTCCCTGGTGCCAGGGACCGTGATGTCTCGGAACGAGTTATAAGCATTGTCAAGTGGGAGGGTGTGCACTCAGATGCCGTGGACCATGTAGGAATCAATGACGTGGATAGGAAGAAGGAGGAGGTCCTGCAAAGAGGGTTTAGGGAGTTTGGTACAACAATGAAGGACGGGACTCCAGGGTTGCAATGTCAAGATTGCTACCAGTGCCACGTGCCAGTGAGGCTGGAAATAGGTGAAAATGCAGATAAATACGTGGCTGAGGAGTTGTTGCAGGAGGGAGGGCTTCATGTTTCTTGTTCCAGGGAAGGTGGGACCTTTTACGATGGGCCGGGTTGCACCTGAACTATAGGGGGACTAAAATCCTTGCGGGAATGTTTGCTCGAGCTGCTGCGGTGGATTTAAACAAGATTTCCGGGGGGAGGGGGCGGAACCAGAGCGATAGAGCAAATAGTGAGGTGGAGGAGGATAAAGGTAACGAGAGAACTGCGTTTAGTGGATGGGGCAAAGCCAGATCTAACATATAAAGAGGCTTAGAGGAAAGAGAAACAGAATTAAACGTGTAAAGATAGTAAAGTAGAAGGTCTAAAGTGCGTCTCTTCAATGCAAGAAGCGACAGGAACAAAGAAGATGAACTGAGGGCTTGGATACGTGCATGGAATTACGATATAGTGGCGATTACAGAGACGGCTGGCACCAGGGCAGGTTTGGATTATCAATATTCCTGGACTTCAGTGGTTTAAAAAGGATAGAGAGGGGGAAAGGGGGAGAAGGGGTGGCGTTAATGGTCTGCAATAACACTATGGCTACATAAAGGGTGGTTAATGCAGCAGGATCCTCCTTTGAGTCAGTGTGGGTGGATGTCAGGAGCAGGAATGGAGCAATTACTCCATTTAAAATATTCTATAGGCCCCCTTGTAGCAGCAGAGACATCGAGGAACAGATTGGGAAGCATATTTTGGAAAGGTGGGAAAATAACAGGGTTGATATCATGGGTAACTTTAACTACCCTAATATTGCTTGGCTCCTGATTAGCTCTAATGGTTTAGACGGGGCCGAGTTGGTTAAGTGTGTCCAGGACGGATTCCTGTCACAGTATGTTGATAGGCCGACTAGGGTGAATGCCATATTAGATCTAGTATTAGGTAACCAACCGGTTCAGGCCACAGATCTTAGTGGGGGAGCATCCGGGGGACAGTGGCCAACACTCCCTGGGCCTTTAGTAGTATCATGGGAAATGATAGAATCAGAGAGGACAGGGCATTTCTAATTGGGGAAGGTCAAAAACATAAGGCTGTAATGCTTGAACTTGCGGCTGGGGATTGGGACGACGTATTTGCAGGGAAATGTACTATGGATGTGTGTTTGATGTTTAGGGATCTCTTGCAGGATTTTAGGGATAAATCTGTCCCGGTGAAGAAGATGAAGAATGCTAGTGTGAAGGAATCATGGGTGACAAGTTAGGTGGAAAATCTTGTCAGGTGGAAGAGGGCAGCAAACATGGGGTTTAGGAAGCAAGGATCAGATGGGGCTATGGAGGAATATAGGGTAGCAAGAAATGAGCTTAAGAAGGGGCTGAGGAGAGCAAGAAGGGGGCATGAGAAGGCCTTGTCGAATACGGTAAGGGAAAGCCCAAAGGCATTCTTCAATTATGTGAAGAACAAAAGGGTGACAGGTGTGAAGGTAGGACTGATTAGCGATAAAGGTGGGAAGTTGTGCCTGATAGTTGTGGAAATGAACAAGTTCCTCACTGAATATTTCTCTTCTGTATTCACCAATGAGAAGGAACCTGATTAAAGTGTGGACAATATAAGCGAGGTTGAAGCTCAGGATCATTGCTGATATTAAGGGAGAGGAGGTGCTGGAGTTTTTGAAGTACATGAGGACGGATAAAACCGCGGGGCCTGACAGGATATTCCCCATGCAGCTCCACGAGGCAAGGAAAGAGATTGCTGAGACTGGCTAGGATCGTTCTGTCCTCGTTGTCCACTGGAATGGCACCGGTGGATTGGAGGGAGGTGAATGTTGTACGTTGTTCAAAAAAGTTAGTAGGTTTAGTCCAGGTATTTATAGGCCTTACGTCTGCGGTGTGGAAGATGTTGGAAAAGATTCTTAGAGATAGGATAAACAGGCATTTGGAGAATCATAGTCTGATCAGGAACAGTCACCATGGATTTGTGAAGGGCAGATCGTGTCCAGGAAACGTGTAGCGTTCTTTGAAGAGGCGTCCATTCATCTAGATGAGGGTAGTGCAGTGGATGTGATCTATATGGATTTTAGTAAGGCATGTGATCCCAGGATGTTTGGCTTGACTGCAGAAAGCAGTGTGCCGTGACGGAGGGGGTATATTCCGATTGGAAGTTGCGACTAGTGGTGTTCCAAGAGGATCGGATCTGGGACCACTACTGTTTGTCATTTCTATTAACGACCTGGATGTGGGGGGGTAGAATGTTGGGTTGGCAAGTTTGCAGACGACACAATGGTTGGTGAAGTTGTCAATAGTGTAGAGGATTGTTGAAGATTGCAGAGAGACATCGATAGGATCCAGGAATGTACTGAGAATGGCAGATGGAGTTCAACCCGAAGTGTGAGGTGGTACACTTTGGAAGGACAAACACCATGACAGAATACAAAGTAAAATGCAGGATACTTGTTAGCGTTGTGGAGCAGAGAGATCTGGGTGTACATATCCACGTATCCCTGAAAGTTGCCTCAGAGGTAGATAAAGTATTTAAGAAAACTTATGGAGTATTGGCTTTCTTAATCCAAGGGATAGTGTTTTTAGAGTCGCGAGGGAATGATGCAACTTTATAAAACCATGGTGAGGCCACACTTGGAATACTGTGTCCAGTCTGGTCTCCTCACTATAGGAATGATGTGGAAGCAGTGCAAAGGCTAAAGAGGAGATTTACCAGGATGCTGCCTGGTTTAGAGAGTATGGATTATGATCAGAGATTACGGCAGCTAGGGCTTTACTGTTTGCGAAAGAAGGAGGATGAGAGGAGACATGATAGAGGTATACAAGATATTAAGAAGAATAAATAGCGTGGTCAACTAGCGCCTCTTCCCCAGGGCCGACTGCTCAGTACAAGAGGACATGGCTTTATGGAACGGGGAGGGAAGTTCAAGGAGGATATTAGAAGAAGGTTTTTTACTAAGAGAGTGGTTGGTGCGTGGAATGTACTGCCTGAGTGAGTGTTGCAGGCACAAACATTCGTGAAATTTAAGATATTACTAGATAGGTCTATAGAGGAATTTAAGTTTGGGGATATATTCCAGGCAGGGTTTAAGAGTCGGTACAACATGGTGGGCCGAAGGGCCTGTTCTGTGCTGTACTAATCTATGTTGTATATCTGCCTCTATCTGACGTGTGTGCTCAGGTATTTTCATCCGGGAGTGTGTGATGGATGGTGTGGAGGGATATTCATTGTGCCTGCTACTGTTAATGCGCCATGGAACGATGTTGAAGGCGGGGAAATTCTCTTTGTGCCTGACCTCAGGTGAACGTGATGGGACCGCATGGCGTGAAATTCACTCTCTGCGTCACCCCGGGTCTCACTCTGTGTCTCACTGTTCCTTGTTCCTGATTTCCAGAGCAAACCTGTTCCGAGAATTGGGTCACAAATAAAAACTGGTGTTATTACGTTTCCACGTTTGTAACAACTTTATACAAAGCGATTCAAGAATGTTCAAACCGTGATTCAAGGCTGCTCGAAATCAATTCAAAGGATGAAGCGGTATGTTGCACAGCACGAGCAGGTACGACAGTAACACATGAATCAACACACACCCGCGGGCTAAGACACAGAGTTAAAACGCACAACACACTCCCATCTCACACTCCCGGGGTCAGACACAGAGTGAAGCTACCTCCACACTGTCCCATCACACACTCCTGGGGTCTGACACAGAGTGACTCTCCCTCCACACCGTCCCATCACACACTCCCGGGGACAGAAACAGAGTGAGACTCACTCCACACAGTCCCACCACACACTCCATGGGTCAGGCATAGAGTGAAGCTCCCTCCACACCGTCACATCAGACCCTCTCCCGGGGTCAGACACTGAGCGAACCTCCCTCTACAGCGTCCAATCACACACACCTAGGGTCACACACACACTGAAGCTACCTTCACAGAGTCCCGGACGAGATTCCTGTTGTTATCAACTGAGAGAATCTCCGTATCATAGTTTTCGATTCTTGGCATTGATACAGTAAATTTAAATTTCCCAGAACTTTGTATCCCGCAATCTTGTGAACCAAACCCGCATATACTGGATTGGAAAATGCGAAAACAGGTGAGAGTTTGACGGATCTGTCGGGTGAGAGTTGGGTATTGTGATAGACCTGATGGGAGAAAATAGAATTCGTTTACGGTCTGAAGTAGTTTTGTGGAAAAGTGAGGGGTATTGGGAATTGTTTGTAAGTGGGTAGGGGATAGGGTGGTACAAAAGGAGCATCTTGGGGCCGACACATGTCTGCCGGGGAAGGACAGGGCAGTGTGAATATTTCGGAAACTGGCATGGGGCAGTAGGGAGAGATCAGTACACGGCGATTATTTTGGTACTGACTCATGTCAGTCAGGAGAGCGCGCTGCAGTGGGATCATTTTGGAGATAGTCGCCTGACTGTGAGGCGAGGAAGCAACAGCGGAATTAGTTTAGTGAATGAGTTAGATCTGAGGGGCGAGAGTAGGACAACTGGATTAGTTTGGAGATCAGTACAGGGCGATGGGCACACAGTGAGGTAAAGTGATTAGTTCAGAGCTAGTCTCCGGGCTGTGAGGAGAGGGAGGAACAGTGTGATTCGTTTGCTGATTGACATAGATCTGAGGGAACAGAGCTGGGCAGCGGAATTAGACGGTGGGACAGTGGGGGTTGTGCGGGGACTGAAACAGATCAGAGGGGAGAGAGTTGGCATGTTCGATTCGTATGGGGACTGACAGAGGACTGTGTTGAGGAAGCGGTTCGGTGTGATTAGTTTGGGGGATCCGGGGCTGTGGGGAGACATTGGGTCAGTGCAATTAGTTGGGAACTGACCCAGGATAGTGGGGAGACATTGGGACCGTGGTATCAGTCTGGGTACCGGCACTGGGCGGTGAGGGAGAGCCTTTGAGTGGGAGGAGTTTGGGGACTGACAGAGACTGTTGGGAGAGAGCGATTTCCTGGGATTAGCTTGTGGACGGTCTCGGCTCGAGTTCTCTGCTGGAGCTGTTTTGTCTCTGTTAAAATTGTTTAACCCTCTTGTATAGGAATGCGAGCTTCCGTCTCCTGTATAAGGAGATTTCGGGGACGCCCTACTGCTGGCAGTGTGATCCGACTGCAGTCAGTAGGAATTATCCTTGCGATCTTGATCAGCATTTCATCTGCGAGAAGTCGTTGTTGCCGGATATTCCTGAAAAGATCCAGGGTCTCTGTCAACAGCCAGTGGAGGCGACGTGAATCAAATGACTAATTCCAGTTTCTCCTTCACTCACACTCCCCGATCCTTTCAGATTCCCCGCCCACACTCTCCGCCCCTCCCTCCTACGCCAATTCCTCCTTTTAACGCAACTATATTCTCCCCAGCACACACGACAAACCTCTCTCCCCGTCCATCCCCTTCTTTCCCTCCATTTCCCCGTCCCGCTCTTTCTGCTCCCTCTACCTATCTTATTATTACCTCGTACTTCCTCCGGCCGCATTCTTCTGCTCCCTCTACCCTCCTTTTTCACCTCTCCCCCACTTTCGTACGCCTCTCTACACCACTCGATTCCCTCACCGTTCACTCTAATCTCTCCATTTCCCAGATATTTCTCTCTCTCTCCTTTCCACCCACACTCCCCTCAATCCTGTGTCGTCTGTGACAGTGCTGCCGATCTGAATCCAGTGCCATCCCCTTTATTTCCCCACTGTCTCTTTGTCAACTATCAAGCCTCCATCCACTCAAACTCCCTCCTCGCCCTCTCTGTCCCTTCCTCCTACCCCATTCTCCAACTGCTGAGGGGTCCCCATTCTCCTCACTACACACCGACAAAACTCTGTCCTCATTGACCCCCTGCTTTGTGGCCATTTCCAACCCGTCCCGTCCTTCTCCACCCCCTATTGCCTCGCACTATCTCTGCCCGCTCTTTCTCCTCTCTCTCAGCCAACTCTCTCACACTCTCTGCTACCTCTCCATCTCTCTCTCTCTCTCTCTCTCTCTCTCTCTCTCTCTCTCTCTCTCTCTCTCTCTCTCTCTCTCTCTCTCTCTCTCTCTCTCTCTCTCTCTCTCTCTCTCTCTCTCTCTCTCTCTCTCTCCTTCCCACCCGCTCTCACCACCATTCTGTGTCATCTGATTCTCGATAACACAACACTGGGGGAAAGTCTGTGCGTATTCCCTCTGTCTGTGCCGTTCTTGGGTTTATGCATCTCTGTAACTTTGCAACACTGATCCAGGGAATAAAGTCACAAACTTCCCTCCCTCTCTACATAACCCTCGATGTCCTGCAATATCCCCGGAGAACTCCCTGACACTCTGTCCGGTTCAGTGACAGTTCTCCTAAAGCAAAAAGCCTCACCGACCCCTTTTACCACTGCAACGTGATCTCCCGACTCCTGTGTTCAGTGTCCTGACCGGTGAAGGCCAGCGTGCCAAGTGTCCTGTCCTATCGAATATTTTTCACCAGAATCGCTATTTTATTTTTATTTTTTTTATCTGAAATTTAGAATGTGTTCTTGTGCTGCATCAGAATTGAAAAAAAAAAATGGATAGTTAATGTAAATTACAAACATTAATAAACACCGCAAAAATGTCGAGTGTGTGTTCGTGCGTTCAGAGACGTGATGGCGCAGGGTGAGAAGATGTTCCTGAATTGTGGTGTGTGGGGGTTCAGGCTCCTGTGACTCCTCCTTGATGGTATTAACGAGCAGAGAGCTTCTCCCGAGTGGGGACAGTACTCAGTGATGGATGCCTCCTTCTCGAGGCATCGCCTCTTGACAATGCCCTCCATGGTAGGGAGAGGTATGACCGTCAGAGTGGCGGCTGAGGCTGGAACCCTCTGTAGCCCGTTACTATTCTGTGCTTTGCAGCATCCGCACCCGGCGGCGATGCGGCTCGTCAGAAAGTTCCCCACCGAACATCCATAGAATTTTCCTCATCTTCACTGAGAGAGCACATCCCCTCAAACTCCTAAAGCTGTGATCCCTTCCGAACCGAGACAGCTCTGGATGGTGTTGAACCCAAATGCAGAGTCAGGTCTGGAATTAATTCATACTCAGACTCGAAATGAACAAGCCGGCACCAACCCAAACCAAAGACGACGTCTCCAGCAGTCGTGCTGGAGACGGAACTCTTACGGTTTACCACTGGTTTTACATTCTGGTCTTCTCAAAATGACTGGGCAGAGGGAAGTTACACATAATATCTAAATCGCGAGTGTGTGATGAGACGAGGAAGAAGAAGTTTCACTATATGCCTCTAACAGGGAGAGAGTGACGGACACTGTTGGAGGAGGTTTAATCAGGGCGATGGGACAGTGTGGAGAAAGCTACACTCCGTGTCTGACCCCGGGAGTGTGTGATGTGATGTTGTGGATGGAGCGTTGCTCAGTGTATGACTGTTGGAGTCATCCAGTCATAAAATTCTGGCATTAGGACAGGTTTCAATGAGAAACAATTAGAAAGCAGTGCCACGAGTTTATTTTATTTATTTGTTGTTTGTTTGTTTGTTTGTTTGAAGCCGATTAATTAAGCAAGTGCAAGAAATTAAGACATTGATTTTTATTTTTCAGTTAATCTATAGTTTGCTTATTTATAATTGCACACTTAGAGCAGTAGGGATGTCTGGCAAGAGAGTTGCATGTTTTCATTGCAGGGCATGGGACGGAAGAGAGACATCCAGTGACACCGACGACGTCACCTGTGAGAAGTGCATCCAGTTGGAGTTTCTCGCACTCGGCGAACACTAGGGGGCAGCACACCGCCCCACGTTGCACGGACACCTCATTTTCCCTCCAAGCGAGTAACCTCTCAGTTTACACCAGTGCTGTGGACATAACAACTCAGTTGGGTTTGCATTAAAAAGGGGGAATGGTGCGGATTAACTACAGTTGCGAGGGAATGAAAACCAGACTGGCATAACAGTTAGTGGAGTGGTTGTTGGGGCAGTGGTGGTAATTCCTCCGACAAAGTCAGGAAGCAAAATGTTGAGACTGCTGGGACTCATGTTCTAGGCTGCCTACATTTCAATGCAGGAAGTATTGTACGAAAGGCAGATGAGCTCAGGGTAGGGGCCAACGACTGGAGTTATAATATGGCAGTCATTAGTGGGAGGTGGTTGCAGGGAGGGCAGGACAGTTAGCTCATCATTCCGGATTTTAGTTGAGGAGGAAAGAATTCAAGGGAGCTGGGCGGGTTTAACGGTCACATCAGATGCATTGACAAACACAGGGGAGGGAGGTTTAATGTGGCTGTTTCGCTCTGAGTCTGACAGACGGAGTCGTTGTGACAGCGCCTCGTGTTTCGTTGAACCACAACCAATCAGGGAAGCGGATTCATCAGCCAAGACTAAAGACAGGAGCCACTGTTGATGTATTTGTTTTCAGTCTATTTATTGTTTCCTTCAATTAGAGCAGTAGGCCATGCCTGGCAGGAGAGTTGAATGTTTCTATTGCAGGACGTGGGACAGCAGGGAGACCTCAGTGTTTCTGACGACTTCACCAGGGAGAAGTTCATCATGATGCAGCTTCTCAGAATCGGCGTTAAGGGGTTGGAACTGGAACTGGATGAATTCGGGATCATTCGGGAAGCTGAGGGGTGATAGGGAGGACATATTGGGAGGAAGTTAGACCTAATGTACAGATTACAGGAAACTGGGTGACAGTCAGGATGATGAAAGGGGTTAAACAGCCAGACCTAGAGAACGTGCCCCCTTGTGGCCAACCCACACAATAACAGGTCTATCAACTTGGGCGGAGGTGTGAAATGACAAAATAGATGGAAGTATCTCAGGTCGGGTCTCTTGCAGTGGTTTTCGACTGGTTCAGAAGGGAAGGGGAAAGGCGAGATGAGGAGAGCTGTGATGAGAGGGGATCCATTGTTAGGGAATGAGAAAAGACGTTCTGTGTGTGATAGAGGGATTACTGGATGGTATTTTGCCTCTCGAGTGTCGGGGTCAATATCGCTCTGAGCAATATTCATTGGGAGGGTGAGCAGGCGAAGTTCGGTACGTGCTGATGTGGCCAGAAATAGGAAGGCAACACCGAGTAACACGTGGCTAAGGTGTCGAGGTATAAATGAGTGCTTCTGATGGTTGGAACATTGGGTTCTCTTCTAAGGAAAGTGTGACCAGTGTATGAGTCCTGTTTCAATATAATCCTAGATGAATTTTCATTCAATCTCAGATGAATAGGCATAAATGCACCCAGCCGAAACAGCGTTACTCCCGGACCAAGGTGCAAAAGCAAACTGTAATATATTAGGCTTAAAATAGACCACAACGCAGCTTGAGGCCCGGGGACCACAAAATGCGACCGAAATCTTGATTCGACACCAACAAAGGTTGTATTCTGCCCGGCGAACTCTAGAGGGCTGCACATACACCTGTCCAGAGGCTGCGCCACAGCGCCCCCACGTAGCGCAGACCTTCACTTTCTCCGCCACCGAGCAAATCTCACCGTTTCCACGTCGACTGGACTGAAACTCATGTTCCAACGGGAAATTCTGTCATTAAAGAGGAGAAGGGTTGGGGATTGAATTAGAGATGCAGGGCGGTGAAAAAATAGAATGCCAAAACAAATAGCGGAGTGTTTGTTGAGGCAGATGGGGTTAAGACCACAGACAAAGTGAGGGAGGCAAAGATTGAGCCTGCAGTTAGTCATGTTCTGAGCTACCCCCGTTTCTATGCAGGAATTATTGTAGGAAAGACCAGTGAGCTCAGGGTAGGGGTCAATGGCTGGAATTATGATAGTGTAGACATTAGTGAGACGGCGTTTCAGGGCTGGCAGGAGCATCCGCTCAACATTCCCGGTATCGGGTGTATTAGTCGTGATGAAGCAGGAAGTATTCAAAGTCGAGGGGCGGCTTTACTGGTCGCATGAGAGTCATTGACAAACTCAGGGAGAGAGGGGTTCATGTCCCTCTTTGACAGGGACGTTAATGCGCAGGGAATGCAGGGAGATGGTTGTCGTGCAGTCAGAAGTGATTTACTCAATTGGTATATCACAGCATTGTGGGCCTAAGGATCTGATGTTAGGCGATTTTCGTTCACTGCTCTGCAAGAGTGGCAAAAGACAGATTTCAACTCATCGAGTGGGCAGAAAATGGCGTTGGTTATATAACCGACTTTGAAGATAGATTCTTAAAAAAAGGAGTACTAGAACTTCACAAACAGCATCGGTAGTGAGCGAGACACACAGCTGTCACTGTGCACCTACACACCCCTCACCATGACGTGGACATAACCCCGACCGGACGCTAAGCGACTCCAAACCGTGACACCCACACGCATCTCGCCGTGACGATCTGCGTAACAGGGTTGGACCTGGAACTGGATGAACTCGGGAATCATTCGGGAAGATGAGGGGGTGATAGGGAGGACATATAGAGAGGTAATTTCACCCAGCGTGTAGGATACAGAAAACTGGGTGACAGACAATCAGGTGAAAGGGGTTAAACAGCCAGAAGCAGTGCAGAGAGCCCTTGTGGCCAACCCGCTCGATAACAGATAACACCCTTGGATACATCTGGCTGGGAGGAGAGAGGTGCAAATGACCAAGCAGGGGAAAGTCGCACCGATCAGCTCTCCGGCACTGACTATGGTTCTGTGGCTCTGCAGTGAAGCGGGTGGAATATGGCGAGCTCTATCGATAGGGTTCTCTTTCTTTGGGGAACGGAAAAGCGGTACTGTGAACGAGAACGAGATTCCTCGATGGTATGGAGGAATTGGAGGAAAAGGGACTCTGTTCTCCAAACTTATGTATGTGCAGGTGTGTCCAAAATTAGAAATTTAGAAACACACACACACACACACACACATTTATGCAGCTTGAGACACACTGGGCATTTTTAATGTCACTGCAATCTACATTTGTTCACAAAACTGATTGTATTCTGCCGAGCAAACACTTGGGGGCAGCACGGACTCCAGCCTAGAGACCGCGCCACACCGCCCTCACCTTGCTCAGCTCCTTCATCTCCTCTCTCATGAACAATTTTCTCAGTTTGCACCTGAACTGGAATCGATCTAATATCCCAGCGGTAAGTTTTGCCATTAGAAGGGAGAGTGGTGGTATAAACTCGAGTTGCAGGGACATGTAAACAAGAACGCCTTTACAGATAGTTGAGTGGTTGTTTACAGAAGTCTCAGCAGCAGTCAAGAAGCAAAAGGTTGAGCCTGCTGGGACTCATGTTCTGAGCGGCGTACATTTCAATGCAGGAAGTATTGTTTGAAGGGCAGATGCGCTCTAGTCAGGGGTCAACACGTCTAAGCCTGACACGGCAGATATTAGTGAGACTTGATTGCAGGCGGGACAGTACCGTTTGCATAAGCTCTGAACGAGACACACAACTCTCACTGTGATACGAAGACATTCTTCAATGGATCACTGGAAGTGTTTCGGTGTCACGACCACAACCCACATCTGACATGAACACGCCCCTCATCGTGACACTGACACACTGACAGGCTCTGCACCACATCAGGACCTCACCACTCAACGATACCAACACAGAGTCAGGCCCTGCACTGTAACTTGTAACACTCTCCCTCTCCAAAACCACTCCCCCACCCGTTAACCTCCTCCTACACCATTCCCAGTCACCGTCACACAGACTGCAGTACACTACTCCCGTCTCCGTCACGCGTCCCTCGCCTACAAGCAACCCAGTCTCCGTGACCGGCACACTCTCCTGCACACTTCGCCGTCTCCATCATCGGGTACGTACCCATACGCCCCGCCCCTTCCCTGATACACTCCACCCGCTAAACGCTCCCCATCCACGTCGCCTCCCCACTCTCCTCACACCCTATGACACAGGCATTTGTGCAGAGTATGAGGGGGAGATAATGGCTGGTGTTTCACCTCCCCACGTACCATGGATATTGATCGCCAGGATCTGAATCTCTCCACAACTCTGCATCCACAGGCCGGTCACGTGTTCCACACCACTTCCATCAGTGTCTGCATTCTCACCACCCCTTCTCTGGCCTCCTCTCTCCTCCCCTTCCTTCCTCTAACAGCAGCACACAGTCCGCTCACACACACACACACACCATCTCCGAGAGAGACACACGATTCAAGACTACTGGAAAGCCGCAAATCTGGTATTGGTGAGTGGGGAGACCGGAGGAGGGATAGGGTTTCGTACTTTTGCTAACACCGGTAAGGTGTGCTGCGATGGTGCGGGAGGTACTTCACATGTCTGAGTCCGGTAGTGTGATGGGATAATATTTATGGAGCTTCGCTGGTTCTCAGACCCAGGAATTCCGTGTTTGAACGGTGTAGATGGCGCTTCACTCTGTGTCAGCCCGGAGTGTGGGTTGAAACAATATGGAGGGAGTTGCACTCTGTGTATGATCCCGGGGGTGTGTGATTGATCTTTGCGGAGCGAGCGTTACTCTGTGTATGTTTCCAGGAGTGTGTGATGGTATTTTATGGAGGGATTCTCGCTCTGTCTGTGATTCCTGGCCATGGTTCAGTGGATTATGTCGTTGAAACATCCTCCAAATAAAGACAGGGAGACAGAAAATGGCGCCTCACACGTTCTGCTTCAACGGCTGCAAACTGAACACTCTTTCTGTGGCCCCACTCTCCGCCCCTTCCTTCCTCTTTTCACAGCACACCATCCCTTCGCTATGATTTTTTCTTTATAATATATTTTACTGAAGGAACGGCACAATAAAGTATAATAAAAAATATATATAATGAATTATATTTTCCTCCATTTTGCTATTGTATCTTACCCCTAAACAAACCTCCCCTCACCTGCCCTCCCCGAACATACAATGACAGCGAATGTATTTACTATACAACGCTTCACAAATACAAGTACGGACATTTCACAGCAATACCCCCACACTACTTCAAGACGAAGTCCCACACACATCTACAACATCTCAGATGATCCAGAATACACTCACATTACAATTCATCAACCACCCTGTGAGGTAAACCATATGCGTGTTAAAACGGAAGCAACTTCCTAAGTACAATCAAAAGCCCTCAACTATTAGGTAATTCCTTAAGACTCCCAATATATGACAAGAAATCTCTCCATTTCAAAGAGAACTTCTTCACAGAATCCCTCAGAGTGAATTTAATCTTTTCTAATTTCAGGGAAAAAATAAAACGCCCTCTAACCAATCAGCAGCAGATGGGGGAGTGGCAGATTTCCAGACCAACAAGATTCTCCTACGGGCCAAACGCGATGTAAGTGAAATGATATCCGACTGGTTTGCATTTAAACTTAAAACATCATCTGCCACACCAAACACAGTTATAAGCGGGCAAGGTCTGAGTGTCACCCCCAAAACCTCACTGATAATTTTAAAAACCGGGGCCTAATAGCCATCAATCCGAGGGCAAGACCGAAATGCATGAAATAAACCAGCCAGAGAAAAGGACCACCTGTCACCGGATATATGTCAGCACGACTGGCTTTACTAAAATGTACTGTGTAAAACTTTAAATTGTATGAGTCCCGAGTCTCGCACATGATGACGAGGAATGAACCCTATTCTGTGCTTTTGTCCAATATTCCTCAGACAAATCCACACCAAGGTCATCCTCCCAGCTAGTAGTATCTTTGTTTAGATCTTGAACATACAAAGACATCAGCTGAGAGTACAGCACAGAGATCAGCTGTTTATCATTCCAGCAGAGAGTGAGTTTGTACCACAACATAGCAGGTGGTAGATCAGGAAAAGAGGGAAGTTTTTCCTTGACGAAGAGGAGAATCTGCAAGTATTGAAAAAAATGATTATACAGGCCATATTTACTGCACAAGTTATCAAAACTATTGAATATATTATCAGTGCACAATTCCTTCATGTGCATAAGACTGTTCAAACCCTATTGCCTAAAAACAAAATCGAGTATGCAGGGAAGAAATAGATGGTTTCTCTGAACAGGAGTCAAAACTGAACTGATGTGAACGCATAGTGGCAGCGAAATTGTTGTAAATTTTTTGAGGGTGGAACGCACGACAGGGCTAGATGTGAATTGAGAGGATTTTAATGGAAATGTTCTATGACCCCTCCCCTTACAACTTGAAATAATGTAGTTGACAAGTGCAATAGAAAGAGGCTCAACTGCAATTGCAAAACGATTCAATGTTTCTTAAGTGTGTGAGTGAGCAGCTCGACTCCCTGGTCCATATATGTTCCAATGAAATCGATATGTATGGGGAGGTAGTTCTGCAGCGTGAGGACAGGTATTTAGCTATTAAATAAAAGGTCAGGTACCACTCCCGTCCCAGTGTGCCCAGACCTAGGAAGACCATACAATTTAGCACGTGGCTCAAGCTATGGTGCAGATGGGAGGTCTTCAGAATTCATTGTGCTTATACCAAGGAACGTGGGATGTCAATAGAAGAGATGGAAGACGGTTCACATATAAACTGGAGTGGAGCTGATATCCTGGAGGGAAGGTTTTGTCAGTATTGTGCATGAGAGTTTTTGGGAGAGCAGTTGAACTCGAATGCAGGGGGATGGGATTCAGAGATCGAGAGGAAAATAGCGGAGTCGATATGGAGACAGATAATGTTAAGACTTCAGAAAAAACTTCAGGGAAGTCAAAAAGTTGTGCATCAAGCGGACTGGTGCCCTGAGGTCCGTATATTGCAATGCAGGAAACTTCTAAGCGGCGCATTTAATCTCAGGATACGAATCAACACAGTGAATATAATTTTACAGCCATTATTGAGAATTGGGCGTAGGAGGGACAAGCAGGACAGCACGATATTTCGGGTTCCCTATTTTAGACGTGAGAAAAAGGAAGAATTAAAGGAGGAGGTGTGACATTACAGTGATGAGCAAATGTCACCACAAAACGCAGTCAGAACAGACAAGACAACTTGTCTAAGTGAAGCTTTACGGGTGCAAATATAGAAACATAGAAAACTCACAAAATAATACATGCACTTCGTCCCACAAAGTTGTGCCGTACACTTCCCTGCCTTAGAAATTACTAGGCTTAGCCAAAGCCCTCTATTGTTCCGAGCTCCATGTATCTATGCGAAATCTCTTTGAAGTTGCTAATATATCCTCCACCACCACCGTTCCTGGCAGCCCATTCCACGTACTCAGCAATCTCTGCGTCAAACACCTACCCCTGACATCTCCTATATACCTACTCCACAGCAAATTAAACCCGAGTCCCCTTGTGTCAGCCAATTCAGCCCTGGGTAAAAGCCTCTGACTATCCACACGATCGAAGCCTCTTATCATCTAATACACCGCTATCAGGTCAACTCTCATCCTCCGTCGCTCCAAGGAGAAAAGGCCAAGTTCACTCAAACTCCTTACATAAGGCATGATCGCCAATCGCAATTTCCTTGTGAATCCCCTCTGTACCCTATCTCCACATCCTTCCTGTTGTGAGGCGACCAGTACTCCAAATGGGGTCTGACTAGTGCCCGATGTAGCGCTAACATTTTCCCTCGACTGCTAAATTCATTTCCACGTTTGATGAAGGCCGGTACACCTTATGCCCTCTTAACCTGTGAACCTGCGTAGCTGCTTCGTGCGTCCTATGGACACGTGTCCCAAGATCCCACTGAACCTCCACACTGTCAAGAGCCTTACAAATAATATTATATTCTGCCATTATATTTGACCTACCAAAATGAACCACTTACCTGCCTTGAACTGCATCTACCACTTTTCAGCCTAGTTTTACATCCCATCAATGTCCAACTGTAACCTCTGACAGCCCTCCACACTATTCACAACACACTAAACTTTGTGTCTTCAGCAAATTTACTCACCCATCGCCCCCCTTTTTCTCCCAGGTCATTTATAAATATCACGAAGAGTAAGGGTCCCAGACCGGATCACTGAGGAAGCATACAGGTCACCGCCGTCCATGCAGAATATGTCCCGTCTACAACCGTTCATTGCCTTCTGTGGGCAAGCTAGTTCTGGATACACAAGGCAATGTCACCTTTGATCCCATGCCTCCGTACTTTCTCAATAAGCCTTGCATAGGGAACCGCATCAAATGTCTTACTGAAGTCCATGTACAGTACACTACATCTACTGCTCTTCCTTCACCGATGGAATTGACGAAATGAGCAACAAGAAATGTATGACCATGATAGTGGGACTATACTGTTGAGCAGCCAACAGTCCGCTGGATTAGAAGGATCACATCTGTTGAGAGATCGCAGACAGTTGCAGGAAATATAAGATTGTGATAGCAGATGATTTCAGCTTTCCACCTATTGTCTGAGTCGCCTACTGTAAACAGGGCCAGTGGGATAGAGTTTGTCAAAAATGTTCAGTTCAGGTAAGATTCTTTAATCAGTACGACGATTTCCCAACGAGAGAGAGAGAGAGAAAGAGAGAGAGAGAGAGAGAGAGAGAGAGAGAGAGAGAGAGAGAGAGAGAGAGAGAGAGAGAGAGAGAGAGAGAGAGAGAGAGAGAGAGAGAGAGAGAGAGAGAGAGAGAGAGAGAGAGAGAGAGAGAGAGAGAGAGAGAGAGAGAGAGAGAGAAAGCAATACTTGATCTGCTACTGTGACATTAGATAAGGCAAGTATCAGAGTTTTGTTCAGAGGCACCGTTTGTATCTAGTGATCAGAAAGGCATTAGTTTCAAGTAAATGTCGGAAATGATTGGACGTTCCTCAGGTTTAGATTCTAAATTGGAGTAAGGCCAAGTTTGCCCTGGATCAGCAAGGATCTGGACAAGTTGTTTTATGGCAAAGGTGCTATTGGTAACTTGAAGCCCAAGCGCCTTTTAATTCGTTGTAGCAGGGAACGACCTAGACTGTGAACAGGGGGAAATGTTCAAGGAGAGAGATATTTTGGAGTACAAGGCTGGGGAATGCACAATGTGAATAGAGGGACCCCTCCCATTACCTTCACACTTCCGTGCCTTATAAACCTCCATATCTCCCGTACCCCCACACTCTTCTTCGTATGCGTCACCCTGCTCTCCGCTGCACCCCTCCCCCATGCCCCTCTTCCCATACCTCCGCTATGCCCCTGAATATATCTGTATCTCACACCGCTACATCCCTCCATCTCTGTTTGTGATGTCGAAGGGGATATGGATATCTCTTGTCAGACTTCCCACTTTCCACCGGATATTGATCTCTCGGTTCTGAATCTCCCCAGCTCTGCGTGGACACCACTCCCTCTAGTGTCCATTATATCACCACCCATATATTCCTATTCCGGGCTCTCCCTCCCCACACCCTCTCCCTCTACATACATACACAACTACACACTTCAGATAGTGTGTGTGTGTGTGTGTGTGTGTGTGTGTGTGTGTGTGTGTGTGTGTGTGTGTGTGACTGTGGTGGTAGTTGGGGTACCTTAACAAATGTCTTGCTGAAATCCATATGCACTACATCTACTGTTTTTCCTTCATCAACGTGTTCAGTCACATCCTCAAAAAATTCAATCAAGCAGCAAAACCTGCCCTTGACAAAGCTATTCTGACAGTTCCTAATCATATATACCTCTCAAAAACCTCTTAAACACTGCCTCTCAGGATCTTCGCCATCAACTCACCAACCTGTGGTGTAAGACTTACTGGTCGATAATTTCCTGGGCTAACTTTACTCCCTTTCTTGAATATAGGAACAACATCCGCTACCCTTCAATCATCTAGAAAATCAATCATCCCCACTGATGATTCAAAGATCATCGCCAGAGGCTCAGCAAAGTCAAAAGCTTAGTACCTCTTTCTTAGTATCTACATGTTCAAGCTTTTCAGTATGCTGCAAGTCATCACTACTATCACCAAGATCCTTTTCCATAGTGATTGCAGAAGTAAAGTTTTCATTAAGTTTCTCTGCTATTTTCTCAGGTTCCAGATATACATTCTCACTGTTACACTTGATGGGTCCAATTATTTCACGTTTTATCCTCTTGCTCCTCTCTTATTCAGTGCAGAATGCTTTGTGGTTTACTTTAACGCTGTACGCTAAAGCCCATTCTGGCTCTCGGAATTTCCTTCTGAAAGTCATTCATAATAACATTATAATGTTGTAGATCTCTAAGATCACTTAGCCCTCTGAACATTTCGTAAGCTATATTTTTCTTCTTGACAGAGATTCCTCATTCTCCAATCAGTACCGACCGGGACTTGAAGAATCTTTGGGAGCAATATCAGGAGATGAACAGCAAACGATGCCAATATCGTCTAAGTGTCCATGAGTTGCATTCGAACGTTCAATCCAGAATAACCGTGCATTCCTTTCTGTTCCTCTGCCAGACATCCTATCTCAAGAATGCTTACACCCTCAAAATCAATCTCTCTATCTCCGCAAGCCAATTCCACTGCTAACTGTTGACCAGCAAGAAAGGTGAGGTAAAATCCCCCAACCCCGCTCCTAATCTCAAAGACAGAGCAGAGAGAGAGAGAGAGAGAGAGAGAGAGAGAGAGACCCTCTCCATCTCACTATCTACCTTTCTCTCTCTATCCTCCCGCTCTCCACCGTCCCTATGCCACTCACACCCTCTCTTTCTAAACCCCAAACATGCGCGCTCTCCTCTCTTTACACGCCCTCTCCCTACCACCTATATATTTCTGTCTCCGTCTCTCTAAACCACCCTCATTGTCTACCAGCACGCATTCTCTCTACAACAACTTTCCCTCTGTCTACCCCTACACTTTCCCATCTACTTATCTCACAATAAATCATATTGATTTTTTGAAGAGGTTTCTAGGAAACTAGACAAGGGTAATGCAGTGGATGTTGTCTATATGGATTTCAGTAAGGCCCTCGTCAAGGTTCCACGTGGAAGGTAAGTTAGGACGGTTCAATCGTTAGATATTAATATTGGAATAGTAAAATGGATTCAACAGTGGCTGGACGGGAGATGCCAAAGAGTAGTGGCGGATAACTGTTTGTCAGGTTGGCGGCCGGTGACTAGTGGCGAGCCTCAGGGATCTGTACTGAGTCAGATGTTCTTCATCATATACATTAATGGTATAGATGATGGGGTTTTAAATTGTATTAGTAAGTATGCAGTCGATACTAAAATAGGTGGCGTTGTGGATAATGAAGCAGGTTTTCACAGAGATTTAGGCCAGTTAGATGAGTGGGCTGAACGATGGCAGATGGAGTTTAATGCTAATAAATGTGAGGTGCAACATGTTGGTAGGACTAATCAAAATAGGGCAACAATTTTAAATGGTAGGGCGTAGAGGAACGCAGTAGAACAGAGTGATCTCGGAATAATGGTGCATAGTTCCCTGAAGGGGGAATCTCATGTGGGCAGGGTGGCAAAGAAAGCTTTTGGTATGCTGGCCTTCATAAATCAGAGCATTGACTATTGGAGTTGGGATGTTATGTTAAAATTGCACAAGGTATTGCTGAGGCCAAATGTGGAGTATTATGTGCAGTTCTAGAAATCGAATTATAGGAAAGTTGTCAACAAAATAGCGTACTGAGGAGATGAGGAGTTTTTCTGGAATGTTACATGGGTTTCAGCACCTGAGTTCCATAGAAAGACTGAACAAGTTATGTCTTTATTCTTCGGAGCGTAGAACTTTGAGGGGGCTCTTGATAGAGTTATTTAAAATTTTGAGGGGGATAGATAGAGTTGACGTGGAGAGTTTTCTTTTTCCATTGAGTGTAGGGGAGATTCAAACAAGAGGAAATGAGTTGAGAGCCAGCGGGCAAAAGTTTAACAGTAACATAAAGGAGAACCTTTTTACTCAGAGAGTTGGAGCTGTATTGAACGAGATTCAAGTAGGAGTGGTAGAGGCAGGATCGATTTTGTCATTTACAAAAAAAGAAATGGATAGGTACATGGACAGGAAAGGAATGGAGGATTCCGGGCTGAGTGCAGGTATGTGGGACTAGGTGAGAGTAAGCGTTCAGTACGGAACAGAAAGGCCGAGATGGTCTATTTCCGTGCTGTAATTGCTATATGGTTATATGGTTGCTCTCTCTTTCTATACCCCTATTTTCCTCTCTCTCTGCCGTCTCTTTTCACTGTTTCTACCCTCTGCCTTACTCTATAACCCCACTCTTTCTTCACCGCATACAGCTCTCTCTACCCACATACCCTCTCTACGCTGCCCTTCTTCTCTCGCTCTCTCTCTACTCCCATTATCTCTCTTTACTTTCACTCGTTTCCATTCGTTTTCTTCCAGCTCTCTACCTCCCCCTCTCTCTTCTTCTCTCTATACCTCTCGCTCTGCACCCAATCGCTCCCTTTACCATATTTCTCTCCCCGACACCCTCTCTCGACTCATCCATTTCTCTCTCGATCTCTACCCTGTTCTCCCGTTTTCGGCATCCTCTCTCCAACTCCACTCTTTCTTTCCCTTCTCTCTGCCTTCTGCTTTCTACACTGAATCTTTCTCTACCCACACTTTCTCGCTCATTCCCCCACTCTTTCCTTTATCTAACGTTACACTCACCCTCAACCCCCAACCTTTCCCCTCCCTCTGCCCTCTCTCCAACCCAGTCTCTCATTCTCTCTCACTACTACTTCTATCTCTCCCTACAAATAACTCTCACTCTCCTCCTCCCCTCTCACTCTCTCTACAGGCACTCTCACTCTCTTTTCCCCACTCTCTGCACCTCCACTCTCTCCCCTGCCCTCTCTACACTGCTGTCTATAACTGCACTCCCACTCACTCGCACTTCCTCTACCCTCTCTCTAACACACTGTCTCTGTACCGACTTTCTCTCTCCTTCTGTCTTCATCCCCAATTTCTGTCACTCCACAAAAACTCTCTCATCCTCTCTATCCGCAAAGGTCCCCTTCCTCTCTCTTGTTGCCCTTTGCCCTCTCTACCCTCATTCGCTTTTAATGACACCCGCTCTATCATTCTACTCCCATTCTATCCCCCTCTATCACCACCCTCCCTCTCCCCCTCTACTCCTACAGACACCTCTCCCTGTCTACCTGTCTAACTATGCTCTTCCTTCCTCTCTGCACCTACTCTCTCTCTCTCTCTCTCTCTCTCTCTCTCTCTCTCTCTCTCTCTCTCTCTCTCTCTCTCTCTCTTTCTACCCGCTCTGTGCCTGAACTGTTGCTCTTCTCTCGCTGTACACTTAGTATCTCTCTAACTACTCTCTCTTTGTCTCTGCCGTCTCTCATCCCTTCTCTCTACTCTCTATTTCACTGGGCCGCCACTCTCTCTCTCTCTCTACCCCACAATCGATCTGTCTTTCCCCATACTCTCTCTATTTCCCTCATTCTACCGCACTGTTTCTCTGTAACCAATATATCTCTCTCTCCCCAATTTCTCTACTGACCCTCTCCCTACCCCGACTCTTTCTCTCTCTCTACCGTCTCTCTTTTCTACCCACACACGATATCTGCTTCCGCTCCAACTCCTTCGTTTTACCTAACGTCTGTCATTTACCCCCTCTCTCTCCCTCACTAACCCCTCTGCCTCACTACCCCCGCTCACCCTCTCTATACCCCCACTCTTTCAGTTTGCATACTCTGTCCCCTCTCTCTTCCTCCTTTCTCCTTATCTCTTTCGCGTTCTACCTCACTTTCTCTTTCACTACCGATTCTCCCATGCGTCTCTATCTGTCTCTCTGTATCTCTACTCCCCCTCTCTCTCCCTCTACACCCTCTGTCTCTCTTACCCCCCACACTCTCTATCCACTACCAATCTGCTAACCCGACTCTTTCTTTCCCACTCTCTCTATATTCTGTTTCCCTTGATCTCTACTCAACTCATCTCTATCTCTCTCTCTAACTGCAACCTCTCTTTATCGCTTTCCTTTCCTTCTCTTACACCCTCAATTTCTCTCGTACCACACCCTCTCTCTCATTTGAACCCACCTCTCTCTCATTGCCACCACTCTATCTCTGTCTCCCTCTCTCTGCACCCAAACAATCCTTCCCGCGCTCTCTAGCTCCACTCTCCCCTTCTCTCTGTCGCCACTCTTCCTCTCCACATCCTTTTCTGTCCATCTCTCTCTATCACCCGCACACTTTACTTTTCTCTGTGCAGGTTGCTCTTTGCCTTTCATTCGACAACACACACTCTCTCTCTCTCTCTCACTGTACCGTCCCTTCTCACACTCTCTCTACTCCCTCTATTTTGCTGTACCACCGCTCTTTCCCCACGCACTATTTCTTCCTCATTCTACCTCCTCTCTCCATTTCTTCTTCTCTACCGACTCTTCCTTTCTCTATCCCCGCTTTCCACTCTCCTTAATCTCTCTCTCTACCCACAGTGGTGGGGGATAAAAAGAGAGGGCTTTGTGAAGAGGACAGTGAGATAGAAAGGCATATGGAGCGAAGGGATAAAGAGAGGGAAGGGAGCTGGAAGAGTGAAATTCGAGCGGGAATAGAGGCATTAATGGTGGACAAATAGAGAGAACGTAAGGGTTGCAGAGAGGACAAAGGGGGTATTCACAGGGTGATGCAGGATGTTTGAGAGAGATACTGAACGTCTTTTGGTCTGACGTTCCTGCTATTTCTTTGCTGTCTTAACGAAGACCCGCTCAGTGTAGCCGCTGGTTTTCAAGACATCTCTGAAACACTGACAACTCCCCCAGCTCCATGTTGCCATAGGTGACGAGAGTCCTCAGATACTGATCAGGTGTACGTTGGTTTCCTGTAAACTTCAACAGAACAAAAGCCGTTTTCTTTGAAAAGTCCCTGCACTATCTAAAAATACACGCTCCTGTTTTTCGACTTCTTCAGGTATAAATTTGGTGTAGATTTAATAGAGAGACGAGAGATGAGAGAGAGAGAGAGAGAAGAGAGAGAGAAGAGAGATGAGGAGAGAGAGTGAGAGAGAGAGACTGTGAGGAGTTGTTCATTTCACTAGGGGGAGAGGGGGCACGCTTACTTCGGTGGGGTGTTGGTTGTTTGTCCCTGTGGTCGTGGTTTCCCGCACACAGAGGGTCTGAATCCCCGGTGATGGGCAGAGCAGTGGGGAGGTTCAGAAGATCAAACCAGGAAACCAACCGCGGGTGGGGGGTGGAGAGGACTTTAGAAGCTCTGCATGAGTGTCACATCGCTAGCTGTTGTTCACCTCCTTCTTCACTACTGTCATCCCTCACTAATCCCATACTTCCACTCATTTCTCTCCTCTTCACTTCTTATCACACTCCATCGTCCACATCTCTGTCAATCGTCCCTTCACTGCATGCCGCCTCCCTCTTTGCAGCGCTGTCTCTTCCCTTTCATACGCATCGCCCCTTACCTCCTTTTCACTCTCTCTACCTCCCCCCTTTCTTCTCCCGTCAGCTTGCACTCTGCCTTCTCCCCTCTCTCCCCAATTTCTCTCAAATTGCCCTGCTCTTTCGACAATCCCTACCCATTTCACTCCCACCTATAGCCCCTCCTCACCTTTCACTCCCCTCCCCACTCTGTCCCCTTTACCCACCTCCCTCTCCGACCTCCCCTAACGTTCCGTCATTCCTCCTATTCTCCTTCCCCAAATTTCACCGCCACTCTCACTGCTCCTGACCCCACCGCTCTCATCTGTTGAGACCATCGCTATCACACCTTTACTCTCTCTACTTCCCAGTGTCTGTTAAATGGTCTCTCTCTCTCTCTCTCTCTCTCTCCTCTCTCTCTCTCTACTCTCTCTCTTCTCTCTCTCTCTCTCTCTCTCTCCAACGATTACAATACAGCAACCGTAACTATATCAGCAATCATGAACTGAACAGAACTTTATACTTTTCTATGACAATTCATTTACCCCAGACATCGATAGAGCTTGTTTATTATTGCTTATTATTATTCCTACACTTTTAGGTTTATTACTGCTAGCTTGTTTTTATATGCATATTGGCATTATTGATATGGTTTTTGCTTACATTTATTAATGAACACCTTTAGCTTGGCACCACCAGACTCCAGCAAATTCTACTGGTTGGACAACCAGTTACGGGGAACGTAACAAATTGGTTCTCGTCTCGAGATTTGATTACCAAATTAGGGTGCCAGTCAATCGGGATAAAAGTCCCTTATCTGATATGGTTGTGAGATTATCCAGCCGGGAAACCCAGCAGGGATGGACATTGTCAAATTTATAAAAGACCCGACTCGGGGGCATTAGAGTTGCCAGGAAGGCTGAATTGGTGATTGTTGCGAAAGGATTAGATCACCCCGATGTAAAAGCATCGATGACAAAGTTGAACATAACAGAGAAAAATAGTTATGCATTATGTATCCAAGGGTGTGTTCACACCAGATGTATTGGAACTGTTCCCTGAGGAAGGAAACCAGCTGAGGGGAGAGGTTCAGTTGGAGATAGAAAAATTAAGGTTGGCTAAGGAAAAGGAGAAGAGGCAGCATGAACTTCAGATGAGGCAGCTGGAAGCAGAGGACGAAGAAAGGAAAGCGGAAAAGAGGGAAAGAGGAGGAAGATAGGAAAGTGTGAAAGGAGGAAAGAGGAAGCAGAATGGCAGATGGAGGTAAGGGAGGAAAGAGAGGCCCGCAGTCGCTGGGAATAGAGAGGTTTATAGGTGCAGCAGGGAGGAGACCGGGCGGCTGACCCAAATGAGGGGTTCAAGATTATTAGGGAGATCCAGTTGGTACCTCCACTCGAGGAGATGGGTGTCGGTAGGTTCTTCCTCCATTTTGAGAAAGTGGCTTTGAATCAGAACTGCCCTGAGAGAAAATGGGCTGTTCTGGTACAGAGCGTACTTAGGGGGAAGGCTCAGCAAGCGTATTCGGCATTGTCCATGGATGAGTCTAGGAATTATGAGGAAGTGAAAAGGGCTGTACTGAGGAGTTAAGAGTTGGTGCCAGAGGCATACCGTCAGAACTTCCGGAACTTGATGAAGCCATGGAACCACACGTATTTAGAGTTTGCCCGTGAGATGCAAATATATTGTGAGCGTTGGTGCACCTCAAAAGGGGTTGATGAAGATTATGATAAACCTGTTACAGTTAGTACTGACAGAGCAGTTCAAATGTTGTATCCCTGAAGTATGAAGACGTACTTGGATGAGAAGGAGACAGAGACTCTGTCTGCGACTGCCAAGTTAGCAGATGAGTACGCCTTAACCTACAAGTCAAAGTTTTTCCTCAAACAAGAGCTACCAGAGAGGCAGTAGGAGTGGCAGAGAAAAGCCCACCGGCTAAGGCAGAGAATAAGCCGGGAGCTAGTGGAAAAGGTAATGAGGAGTAAAAGCAGGCTGGAAGGAAGGTTCCTAGCTTTACGTGTTATAATTGTGGGAAAGCCGGTCATTTAGCGTCTAAGAGCTTAAGCTCCGAAAAAGGAGAAAGGAAAAGGGAAAACACGATCCCCACAGGGTGCATTGAGTCGGTCAAGGGACCGATGAGGAAAGCAAAGGTAAATAGAGCACAAGAAGGGCGTGATTTTATCTCGAAAGGTACTGTGCCTGTGAATGAAGAAGCCTGTTTTAAATGAGTCTAGTGTTGATTTGGCGGAGACGTTTTTACAGACCTTGTACCGAGGGGTTAGAGGGTGGTAAAGCGGAGGATATTGGGGTGTAAGAGAGTAAAGGAGAGGAGGTAGATATACTCTTAGTCAGGAGGGAATTTATGGACGCACAGAGTAAAGATGAAAAAACAGGTATGGCAGTTAGAAGGTGCAGGGTTGGACACGCTTGATCTGTCTGGCTTGACAGATCTGTTTGCTGTTGAAAAATTTAAATGTGTTCCCGATAATGATGTAAGGGCTGTCCTAGATGAAAAGGATGCCGCTCCCTTGAGGGAGTCTGCTGGGCCAGGAGACGAGGTTTCTTTTAACCCGCAAGATTGAGTTTACTCCAAAGGGGCGTTGCCCAGAGAGTAACTGGGTGGATCAGGGAAACGTAGGAATTTGAAAAGGGGACTGGGATTGAAAGCCTGGAAGAGGTAGATGTCCCGTTTGTTTCTGTTTAGGTTGTTGAAGTACCCTGTGGAGTCACGGGGGTACTGAACCAAGTCTTGAAACTCAGGAAAAGTCTGAGTTATCTGATTTAGCTGAAATGGAATGCAGTTCTTTTGGGTCAGATGGACGTTTCAGTGAAGAAAGGTTTAACCTTGGTACCAATGGAAAGTGAGAATTCTCAATTGATTGTGTTAGAAGGTGTGTTAAAAGTTAATGATGAAATGAAAGCTGGTGATGTGAATATTATTGAAGGGGAAGTGAAAAGTGTTGTTCCTAAATTGAATAAAGAGAAGATAAAGTCTGAATTGGTTTTAGAAGGATTGACAAAAGGGAAAGGACCGTTAACTGATCAATGGCTTGTTAACAAGTTGCGTCTGAAACAATTACAGTTTGTTTGGAAATTCAAAGATAAACAACTTGCTGATGTTGGAGAGGCAGAACTTGAAATGTTGTTTTGACCAAGAGGAATCATCTGCCGCCGATAAACTGAAAACAATTAGAATGAAAGATCCTGAAGCTAAAAATAATGACTTGCTTAAAATTAACGAATTGTGTGGAACTTCAACAAATGGGCTTAGTTAGGAAAACAATGGTGATAAGATCGCTCCTGTGAAAGGAGTCTGTGAAGGCCTGCTCTACACTAGTGAGCAAGCTAACCCCGTGAGAATTAAGTAGAAAAGCGACTATAGTTGACCAAATGCCAGTTTGAATAACAGGATCTGGCTTTGAGGGAATTTGACCAAAACATCTGAAAGATAAAAACTTCATGGAAGATTGACTGTTTGAATGTTAACTTCAAAAGTAAAAGAGAGATTAATATTTTCACCCAACTTCTGTAATGTACCACAGTATAATCACACATGTATTGGTTGACACTTAGTAATATACACCTAAGCTAAGACCACAACCCTTTAGTGTTTTTTTTGGCTAATATGAAAAAATAAAAAGAGGAGGTTATTAAATTGGAGTCTGTTATTACAGGATATTAAAATACAACATGTAAAGCCGAGTGATAATGTTATTGCTGATTTTTTTATCTCAATGTTAATTTGAACGAGTATCTGTAATATTCTTGCAGTTAAGACAACTTCTGTATTTAGTTAAACTCAGTAATTTAGTGTTTATTAGTTAATTTTCCCCCCTGGTGAAAATTCCCATAAGGATGTGGGTGTTAGGAGTGATGAACAGACCTGATGGACAATGGGGTGAAGAGTTAACAATCTCGATCCCCCGAGCAACACGAACTACTCCTGTTGCTATGCTGACCATGAGAGAGAGATAAAGCCCAGGCAAGCACATTTGCT
>NW_026779575.1:0-90067 GCF_030144855.1 Hypanus sabinus
GTGACTTCAATCTACATATAGATTGGGTGAACCAAATTGATAAAGGTGCTGAGGAAGAGGATTTCTTGGAATGTATGCGGGATGGTTTTCTGAACCAGCATGTCGAGGAACCAACCAGAGAGCAGGCCATTCCAGATTGGGTATTGAGCAATGAGGAAGGGTTAGTTAGCAATCTTGTCGTGCGAGGCCCCTTAGGTCTTGTCGTGCATGACCATTGTTACGAAGGATGAACAGCTTTGATGGACAGAAGGGTGCAGGGTTGCCCATGTCCCCTCCTCTGGGAAAAAATCACAAACTGTTACTGTTACCACGCTGCTCATGAGAGGGAATGAGAGAGAGACACAGATAAGAGGAAAACAATTTGGAACTTCTGCTGCTGATAACACCGGGGGAGTGAGACCATATTATGACTCCTGTAAGACTCACGGCTCCGGAAAGGGCTGTTTACTTGGTACTATTCTGTTCATTAGAATTCCTCAGTGGTCAGCCGGAGTGGGCTGGTTTGATGGGCTAAGCCATTCAAAACTGATTGACACCTGAGACCCCGTGAGAAGGGATAAAAGTGAGGTCTGGGCAGACACCCCTCAGACGCACCAAGAGACACACTAGTGAGCACTGCTTAAGTGTTGGAACCCAAGAGAAAAGTGGGGGCATCTGAGACCGAACGGAAGATCGGTCAATTTTAACTCACAGTGTTTATATCGAGGCTGGTGGGGGCTTGTGTGTGTGTGTCCACTCTTGCCTGGGTGACGAGTCAACCATAGAAGAACGGTCTAGCTAAAGGACAGAGGGATCATACCTGAATGGCCATAACAACACATCAACGGATCAAGAAAATAAAGGAAGGTTTGAATGACTGCAGCTGCCACTTCTCTCTGTCTGTCTCTCTCTCTCTCTCTCTCTCCCCCCCCTCTCTCTCTCTCCCCTCTCCCTCTCTCTCTCACTCTCCCTCTCTCTCGCTCCCTCTCCCCCCTCTCTCTCTCTCTCTCTCTCTCTCTCTCTCTCTCATTCTCTCTCTCTCTCCCTCCCCAACGATTATGACAACACATCGAACACAAGAACCAACAACTACCTCAGCCTACATGAACTGAACTGAACGTTATACTCACATATGATAATTCCTTATCCCCTCGACAACGATAGAGCTTGTTTATTATTGATTATTATTATACCCACACTTTTAGGTTTAGTATTGCTAACGTGCATTATCTGTATATTTGCATTGTTGATATTTATTCATACATTTTACTAATAAACCCTGTTTTGAAAATAGTGCCAGACTCCAACGGATACTTTTATCTTTGCTGTTAAGGCACCCAGTTACGGGGTACGTAACTCCATAATATGGTGGAATTCTTCATTCAGATGGGGAGTGACATTGTTAATTCTGAAACAAAGGTTCTGAACTTAAAGAAGGGTAACTTTGAAGGTATGAGACGTGAATTAGCTAAGATAGACTGGCAAATGATACTTAAAGGGTTGACGGTGGATATGCAATGGCAAGCATTTAAAGATCGCATGAGTGAACTACAACAATTGTTCGTCCCAGTTTGGCAAAAAAAAAACAGGGAAGGTAGTCCACCCGTGGCTGACAAGGGAAATTAGGGATAGTATCAAGTCCAAAGAAGGATCATATAAAGTAGCAGAAAGAAGCGGCACATCTGAGGACTGGGAGAAATTCAATGACCAGCAGAGGAGGACAAAGGGCTTAATTAGGAAAGGGAAAAATGATTATAAGAGAAAGCTAGAAGGGAGCATAAAAAACTGTCTGTAAAAGCTTTTATAGATATGTGAAAAGAAAAAGATTGGTCAAGACAAATGTAGTTCCCTTACAGTCAGAAACAGGTGAGTTATCATATGGAACAAAGATATGGCAGACTAATTGAATAACGACTTTAGTTCTATCTTCACTAAGGAGGACATAAATAATCTTCCGGAAATAGTAGGGGACCGAGGGTCTAGTGAGATGGAGGAAGTAAGGGAAACACATGTTAGTAGGGAAGTGGTGTTAGGTAAATTGAAGGGATTAAAGGCAGATGAATCTCCAGGGCCAGATGGTCTGCATCCCAGAGTGCTTAAGGAAGTAGCCCAAGAAATAGTGGATGCATTAGTGATAATTTTTCAAAACTCCTTAGATACTGGATTAGTTCCTGAAGTTTGGAGGGTGGCTAATGTAACTCCACTTTTTAAAAAAGGAGGGAGAGAAAAACCAGGGAGTTATAGACCTGTTCGTCTGATGTCGGCTTTGGGGTAATGCTAGACTCGTTTATCAAAGATGTGAAAGCAGCACATTTGGAAAGAGGTGAAATCATCAGATAAAGTCAGCATGGATTTGTGAAAGGAAAATCATGTCTGACAAATCTTACAGAATTTTTTGAAGATGTAGCTAGTAGACTGGATAAGGGAGAGCCAGTGGATGTGGTATATTTAGATTTTCAAAAGGCTTTTGACAAGGTCCCACACAGGAGATTAGTGTGCAAGCTTAAAGCACACGGTATTGGGTGTACGGTATTGATGTGGATGGAGAATTGGCTGGCAGACAGGAAGCAAACAGTGGGAGTAAGGACCTTTTACAGGATGGCAGGCAGTGACTAGTGGGGTACCACAAGGCTCAGTGCTGGGACCCCAGTTGCTTACAATATATATTAATGATTTAGATGAGGGAATGAAATGCAGCATCTCCAAGTTTGTGGATGACATGAAGCTGGGCGGCGGTGTTAGCTGTGAGGAGGATGATAAGAGGTTGCAGGGTGACTTGGATAGGTTAGGTGAGTGGGCAAATTCATGGCATATGCAATATAATGTGTATAAATGTGAGGTTATCCACTTTGGTTGCAAGAACAGGAAAACAGTTTATTATCTGAACGGTGGCCGATTAGGAAAAGGGGAGGTGCAACGAAACCTGGGTGTCATTGTACACCAGTCATTGAAGGTGGGCATGCAGGTACAGCAGGCGGTGAAAAAGGCAAATGGCATGTTGGCATTCATAGCAAAAGGATCTGAGTACAGGAGCAGGGAGGTTCTACTGCAGTTGTACAAGGCCTTGGTGAGACCGCACCTAGAATATTGTGTGCAGTTTTGGTCACCTAATCTGAGGAAAGATATTTTTGCCATAGAGCGAGTACAGAGAATGTTCATCAGATTGATTCCTGGATGGCAGGACTTTCATACGAAGAAAGACTGGATCGACTAGGTCACTAGGCTAATATTCACTGGAACTTAGAAGATTGAGGGGGGATCTTATTGAAATGTATAAAATTCTAAAGGGATGTTGGGGAAGTGCTAGATGCAGGAACATTGTTTCCGATGTTAGCGAAGTCCAGAACGGTGTCATAGTTTAAGGATAAAGGGGAAGCCTTTTAGGACCCAGATGAGGAAAAACGTCTTCACATAGTTAGTGGTAAATCTGTGGAATTAACTGCCACATGAAACAGTTGAGGCTGGTTCATTGGCTATAATTGAGGAAGTTAGCTATGGCCCTTTTGTCTAAAGGGATCAGGGGGTATGGAGAGATAGCAGGTACAGGGTTCTGAGATGGATGATCAGCCATGATCGTACTGAATGGCGGTGCAGGCTCGAAGGGCCGAAGGGCCTACTCCTACACCTATTTTCTCTGTTTCTATAACCAGACTCTAGGTTCAGTCTGTTCCTGCTGTTGCGTTTCTAAAGTGTTATTTTTCCTAACAAAATGCTAGAATCTATCCTGCCATACCCTGTGATCGGAGCGTATAACTCTTACCCCACCAGGTGCTGTATTCAACTAAACCTCTTGTCATGCCAGCTAACAAAAACTGATTCTTGGAAAACTCAGTGAGTTAGAAGGTGCAAGATAATACTTTATAATGAAGTCAAATGTTACAGGAAACTTTACTGATACACTGTACATCTTTGACTGAGTCAAAGTAAGAATGATAAAGCTCAATTGTTTAATCACATATAGTGTACCGTTTTTTTTTATTTTCGGGTGCAGTACTGCTTTGTAACCGGGAACACACACGCAGCATCCACCCAAATGTGATTTCTTAAGTTTGGCCGGGTGGGCAGGAGTGGGGGGTAAAGCTTTCAACTCCTAGTTTAAGCTGATAGCCGAAGCAAGAGTTACATAAGGTTAGATGAATAAGCGAATCGCTTCCCAAATTCACAGTAGGTGAACAGTCTCTCCCCGGTATCAAGTCAGTGATGCACATTTGGTTGATTTGGCTGAGAGAATCTCTTCCCAAAGTCCGAGCCTCTCCCCAGTGTGAATTCGCTGGTGTCTCAGTAGTTGAGACGACCAAGTGAATCCATTCCCACAGTCTGAGCAGGTGAACGGCTTCTCCCCAGTGTGAACTCTCTGATGTACCTTCAGTTGAGATGGCCAAGTGAATCGCTTCCCGCACACGGAGCAGGAGAACGGCCTCTCCCTGGTGTGAACTGCGTACCAGAGGGAAATGGAGTACATTCAAACAACTAAATATATCAGGGATGGGGTAAGAAGGGGAGGAGGGGCATTAACGGAAGTTAGAGAAGTCAATGTTCATGGCATCAGGTTGGAGGCTACCCAGCCGGCATATAAGGCGTTGTTCCTTCAAACTGAGTTTGGATTCATTTTGACAATAGAGGAGTTTATGGATAGACATATCAGAATGGGAATGGGACGTGTAATTAAAATGTCTAACTTCCGTTCATGCTCCTCCTCCCCTTCTTACCCCAATCCTGACATATTTAGTTGATTACCTGTTCTCCATCTGCCCCGCCACCTTTCTTTTTCCCGAGGCCTCCTGCCCCATGATCCTTTCCCTTCTCCAGCTCTGCATCACTTTCACCAATCACCTTTACAGCTTTTAGCTTCATCGAACCACCTCCGGTCTTCTCCTATCATTTCGCATTTCCCCCTCTCCCCACTACTTTCAAATCTCTTACTATCTTTCCTTTCGTTTAGTCCTGTCGAAGGGTCTCGGCCCGAAAAGTCGACAGAGCTTCTCCCTATAGATGCTGCCTGGCCTGCTGTGTTCCACCAGCATTTTGTGTGTGTTGTTGTTTGAATTTCAGAGGACCTCGTGTTTGTCACAGGGATATCGTCTTCAAGTGAATCACCACACCACATACCCAGGCAAGGGTTAACACAAAAGTGGTCTCCACAGGATTCAGCAAACAAAATCCACTCCTGTGGATTATTCCTGTTGACAGGCACCCATTCGGTGTGCATTGGATCGATAATCAAACCACCCTTGTGGGCACAGGAGAGTTCCAAACAGTGACCCTTGGCCATTAGTTTCCTTGTCTAAATCCTTTTGTTCTCTTTCTTTGTCTCCTTCTGACTGTGTCTGTGTCCTCGCTTAAAACTAAACAAACTGGGAGTAATGAAAACAATCTGCAAGTCAGACCGTCCCGCCTCCTTGATCTCTCTCTCTGTAAAAATCAAAAGTCAGCTGAGAAAGTCAGCGGCTGACGTCATTGTTAGTCCCCACCTCACTCAGGCTCTCTCTTAAAGTGACAGTCCACAGCAAACGAAACTTAGGGATTCATAACACATCCCCTCCCCCCAAATAATTTATTTTTGTTCTAAAAGCGAAAAGTTTTAACTGCAAGCTGCAGTATGTAAAATAATGAATGTACGGTTACCATGGAACACATTGCAGAATCGTATACAAATACCAGATTCTGCTTCACTATTAAAATTGTAAGGTCAGCATCTGGAAAGACAATCGGCAATGATATTGTCCGTGCTTTTCATATGCATTATCACAATACCATATTCTTGTAAAATCAGACACTAGTTTAACAATCATCTGGTTTTGCCCTTCACCTGAATCAAAAACACCAACATATTATGCTCAGTATAAACTACCAGAGGTTTCTTCTCAGGACAAACATCGACATCAAAATGCCGCAAAGCCAAGATGAGTGACAACAACTCTTTATCTAAGAACCATAGAACATTACAGCACAGAAACAGGCCTTTTGGCCCTTCGTGGCTGTGCCGAACCATTTCTCTGCCTAATCCCACTGACCTGAACCTGGGCCATATCAACCCAAACCCCTCTCATCCATATATCTGTCCAAGTTTTTCTTAAATGTCAAAAGTGAGCCCGGTAAGGTGGAATAATTTATTTGCTGCTCATTGAATTTTCTCTAAAAGTAAGCTGCAGGATGTTCAACATCATCATCATCTTTCTGTAATAACACTGTCCCGGCAGCTTCATCACTGGCATCCACAGCTATAGAAAACGGCTTTGTAAAGTCAGGTTCCCTGAGCACAGGTTAATGACATAAAAATGGTTTTCAATCCATCAAATGCCTCCTGACAAGTCACGGTCCAAACAAACTTTTCACCCTTCTTCAGGAGATTAGTCAGAGGACGAGTGAAGTTCTTGCCGAACTTCATCCAACCATTCGCAGAAACTTTCGAAGAGCCTTCTTACCAGTCAGAAAAGGAACTTGAGAAATTGCCTGGACTTTTGCCTGAACAGAAGCCAACTTGCTTTGACCTACAACATAGCCAAGATAAGTCACAGTGGCATGGCAACATTCACTCTTAGCTAAATGTAAGGCTGGCCTGGGAAAGCCTGTCAAACAGCTTCTCTACTTCAGAGATATGCTCTTCCCAAGTGTCACTCCCTGTGACTAAGTCATCAGTATAGGCATCTGTGTGTTCTAACCCTCGAATTACAGAATCAAACGTTCTCAGGAATGATCCTGGACCATTTTTACATTCCAAACGGCAAAACATTGTATTCATACAACCCAGAAGGTGTCACAGACGCAGAAATTTCTCTACCTCTCTGCATCAATGGAACACACCAATACCCTTTCAACAGATCAATCAGTATTGGAAAATTAGCTTTTCTAACTTTATCGATGCAATCATCCACCCTAGGGACAGGATAGGCATCTCTATTTGTTGCTGCATTTACCTTCTTATAATCAGTGCAAAATCTAACACTACCATCAGTTCTGGGCACAATAATGCAGGGTGAGCTCCAATCTGATGCTGAATGACTAATCATACCATTTTCCAGCATATTTTCAATTTCTTGCTCTGCCAATTTACACTTTTCTACGTTCATGCGATATGGGTGTTGTTTAATCGGTTTGGCTTGACCAATATCTACATCATGTACTGCGACCGTGGTTTGCCTGGGAACGTCGGGAAATAAATCATTAAACTTCAGATTTAAGTCCTTCAGCTATTGTTGTTGCTTTGGCTGCAGATGGGCCAACTTGTTATCAATGTTTTCTAGTACAACCGAGCTCATTAGCCTAACTGGGACCATGTTTGGCTTGTGAAAAGTCTCAGACGAGTCAATTGCTTCATTCTCAGGGTTGCCAGATTCATATGTTTTGACAGCAACATTCACAGATGGTGCCTGTTTGTCAAAATAAGGCTTTATCATATTTATGTGTACAACTTGTGTTAGTTACGTCAGTCGGGTGTTTTAATAACATAATTCACATCGTTAATTTGAGATCCTATTTCATACGGTCCATTGAGTTTCATCTGGAGTGGATTCGTCAACTTTGGAGATAAGGTAAGATATCCCCCACCTGGTATTTTCTTTTGCAAGCCCGCTTATCAAACCAACACTTCATTTTTTTTTGAGAAATCTTTATGTTTTGTCTCACTAGACTTCACGCTTGGTGTAGTTTATTTCTGAACTTCAAAACATAGTCTAAAAAGTTCACATGTACATCCCCATCAATCCACTGTTCCTTTAACAAGGTCAAAGGTCCCCTCAGTCTACAACCAAATAGTTCAAGTGAGCTAAAGCCCAGCGGTCCTGTACTGACTCTCTTACTGAGAACAAAAGCAAATATATTCCTTCATCCCAGTCTTTCCATTTTCAACACAGTATGTCTTAATCATTGTTTTGAGTGTAGAATGAAAACTTCCTACCGCCCTTGTGTTTGCACATGGTACGCAGGTGATGTTATTTGTTCAGCTCCTAGTTCATATCCTACCTACTGAAATAATCCAGGTGTAAAATTACTTTCTTGATCAGACTGGATTTCTTTAGGCAATCCAGAAAAAGTGAAAAAAACAACAACTTGGTAAGAACTTTCGCTACAGTTTAAGCTTCAATATTTCTGAGAGGTATTGCCTCTGGGAATCTGGATGCAGTACACATAATAGTTAGCAGATACTGATGGCCAGCTTTAGGCGTCGGCAATGGGCCAACACAATCCACTATAACTTTAGAGAAGGGATCACCGAATGCAGATATGGACCCCAGTGGGCCACTGGGGTGACCTGGTGGGGTTTACCCACAACTGGACAAGTGTGACAGGTTTGCAAAATATTAAATATTTCCTCAAATTAGGCCAGTAAAATTATTTCATAAGACTGCATATAGTTATATTCACTCCAAAATGGCCACCTAAGGGCATACTGAGGGCCAAAGTTAAAATTTCAGCCCTTTAAACTTTAGGAAATTCAACTTGGTGAACAATTACCTATTGCTCACTCGCTGGTACAGCAGGAGGTCTCCACTTCCTCATTAACACACCATCGTTGTGATAATACACAACTGGCACTTTCTTAATCTCATCATCTGAGAGAGCTGTTGCTTTTAAAACTTCAAACTCAGGCTGTCGGTTCTGTTCTGCTATCAACTCCTTCCTAGACAGGGATAAATCTTTCCCATCAGACTTACTACCTAAATCCTGTTGAAACAATGAAGGCGGAAAAGTCCCTGACAAGTCATCATAACCTGAATCCCGATTTTGGCCATCATGGGTATCAGAATCATGCTGCACAGAACCGTCTGCGTCAGCAGATTTTTTAGCCATACTTCGAGTTACTGCGCAGGAAGGATAAATGTTAAAATCCATCTGTGGGTCGTCAGTGGTTGGCTTAGTTGTCAACAGCACTGCAGGAACAACTTTACCATCTGCCAGGTCATTCCCTAACAGCAAAGTAACATCTTCCACCGGTAAACTGGAGCATAATCCGATCTCAACAGGTCCCGAAACAGCCCTGACTGTAAAGTTACCTTGTACAATGGATCAGAAACCACACCGTTGCCAATGCCTTTAATAAGATTTACCTCACCGTTTTCAGCCTCATCACCAAACTTTGGAATGCTGTCTAATATAAGTGACTGAGAAGCCCCTGTATCTGAAACAATTTTCAGTGGTACCGGGGTTGACCCTTCCTTTAATAATACAATCCCATCTGACATAAAATAGTCAATTCTCTTCTTAACTGGGTCAGACCTCTCAGCCACTACCTGAGGCTCAACAGAATGTTCAGAACCCTGTGGGTTTACAGGTGCTTCAACAGACTGATCACAGGCATTCGGGACTGCCTCCTTTTCCTTTTTCTTCTCCAGGAGGCAACAATTAGCTATCATATGACCAGCTTTCTTACAATAGTAACAAGTAAGAAAAGGATATTTCTCCCTCAACTGCTTTCCTTCATCATTACCCTTGTTACTAGTCCCAGCTTTCATTTCTGGTTTACCCTGGTGATCCCTGCTACTCTTTTGGGAACTCCTATTCGGGATAAACTTAACCTTGAGGGTTAAAGCAAACTCATCTGCTAATCTAGCAGACTCCTGCAAAATGGCAGCATGCTTTTCATCTAAATATCTCTTTATGTGATTAGGCGGGCACCCTCTGAATTCTTCAATTAAAACCAACTCTTACAAGCTGTTGAAATCATCATTTATATTTTTATATGTGCACCAACGGTCAAAACACACAAACCTATCATAAGCAAGTTCCATATAAGTTTGCTTCACAGACCTCCTCAAATTTCTAAACTTTTGCCTGTATGATTCTGGGACACAACTCGTAAGCTTTGAGCACAGCCTGTTTCACGATGTCATAATCAGCTGCTTCATCAACTGTCAAAGCAGAATAGGTTTGCTGAGCCTTCCCCTTAATTACACTTTGTAAGAGAATAGGACAACCCTCTTTTGGCCACTTTAATCTCTGAGCAACCTTCGCAAAATGCTGAAAGCATTTATCAACCTCTGCTTCTTCAAATGGAGGTACCAATTTAACTTCCCGACTGGCCTTAAACTTATCACCAGAGTCTAACACTCGACTCCTTTGCTGCAATCTCTCTATCTTTTCCGGCTTGAACAGCCGCTGCCTTTCTGCTTCCTCCCTCTGTTTTTCTGCCTCTGCCTTTCCGCAGCCTCGGCATTTAATTTTTTTTCACTTGTACTGGAGTTCAAGCTCACTAGGTTTACGTTCAGGAAACACCTTCAACTCCTCTACTTTAAACACACCCTCAGATACATAATGTTCAGCTATTACACTCTGCATCTGTGCCCTCCTCATTGTCGATTTCCCCTTAGCAAGTTTTAACCTTCTAGCAAAAAGGGATTTCCCCAATTAAATCAATAATTAATGACTACGCCCCCAAATCTGTTCATATCCCAGACACAGGTCCAAATTTTGTTATGAATTGTAACGCGTTAGAAACGAACACCAGCAACAGGCCACACCTGGAGTCTGTTTTGATGTGAAAACTATCTTTATTAGAATCTACTTATTATATAGTAACTTAAACAAGATAAACAAATGTGTTATGTGTATAAATATAACTCCCAGACTATTGAGTTCGGGAGAAACAAGGCTTGGAGTCTTGAGATGGCAAAGTATGAAATTTCAGTTCAACCATGGAATAGGTGATGAGAGAGATATTTGTAATTCCGCGTAAAAGTTCAGAGAAGGCAATTATGTCGGTATGTCGGTTTCATGGCGGTAAATCCAAGCAACAGTTGCTGTAGATTTTATCCGTCATCTTTCCAAATCCACATACCAATTATCACGGAAAGTGACTCGTCACAAGGGGTATAGTCTTCAAGTGAATTACCACACCACACCCAGGAAAGGGTTAACACATTAGTGGTGTTCACAGGATACCCCAAATCAGATCCTCCCCTACGGATCAAACAAGGTGACAACCACACATTTGAGTACGCTGAATCGATAATTAACCCACCCTTGTGGGAATAGGAAAGTTGCAATCAGTGATCCTTAGCCACGAGTTCCCTGGTTTTGATCCTTCCATTTTACCTCCTTCGTCTCCGTCTGACTCTGAGTGTCTGTGTCCTCGGTTAAAACTGAACAAGCTGCGAGCGATGTAAACAAGCTGCAAGTCAGACTGATTTAACTTTTTAATTTCTCTCTCTAAAAAATGGCAGTCTACAGCAAACGAAATCGAGGGATTCATAAACAACGGCAACTCCCCATTGTGAACTGACTGTTGTGCCAGTTCTTGGGATGACTGAGTGAATCCTTTCCCACATTTCCGACTCTGTCGGTTGGGTGACCGTGTGAATCGCGTCCCTCATTCTGAGCAGGTGAACGGCTTCTCCCCAGTGTGACTTCGCTCATGGCTCTGTAGGTTCGATGGATCAGTGAATCCCTTCCCACAGACTGAGCAGGTGAACGGCTTCTCCCGAGTGTGAATTCGCTGATGACTCTGTAGGTGGTGGGACAGAGTGAATCCCTTCCCACAGACTGAGCAGGTGAACGGCTTCTCCCCAGTGTGATCTCGCTGATATCTCTGTAGTTGGGATGACTGAGTGAATCCTATCCCACATTCTGAACAGGTGAACGGCCTCTCCCCAGTGTGAACTCGCTGATATCTCTGTAGGTTGGATGACTGAGTGAATCCCTTCCCACAGACTGAGCAGGTGAACGGCTTCTCCCGAGTGTGAATTCGCTGATGTCTCTGTAGGTGGTGGGACAGAGTGAATCCCTTCCCACAGACTGAGCAGGTGAACGGCTTCTCCCCAGTGTGATCTCGCTGATATCTCTGTAGTTGGGATGACTGAGTGAATCCTATCCCACATTCTGAATAGGTGAACGGCCTCTCCCCAGTGTGAACTCGCTGATATCTCTGTAGGTGGGATGACTGAGTGAATCTCTCCCCACAGACTGAGCAGGTGAACGGCTTCTCCCCAGTCTGAACTCGCAAGTGACTCTGTCGGTTGGGTGACCGTGTGAATCGCGTCCCTCATTCTGAGCAGGTGAACGGCTTCTCCCGAGTGTGAATTCGCTGATGACTCTGTAGGTGGTGGGACAGAGTGAATCCCTTCCCACAGACTGAGCAGGTGAACGGCTTCTCCCCAGTGTGAGTTCGCTCATGGCTCTGTAGGTTCGATGGATCAGTGAATCCCTTCCCACAGACTGAGCAGGTGAACGGCTTCTCCCGAGTGTGAATTCGCTGATGTCTCTGTAGGTGGTGGGACAGAGTGAATCCCTTCCCACAGACTGAGCAGGTGAACGGCTTCTCCCCAGTGTGAACTCGCAAGTGATACCGTAGGTTGGATAACTGACTGAATCCCTTCCCACAGACTGAGCAGGTGAACGGCTTCTCCCCGGTGTGAACTCGCTGACGTATCTGTAGGGTGCAAGATCGAGTGAATCGCTTCCCACATTGTGAACAAATGAAGGGCTTCTCCCCAGTGTGAATTCGATGGTGTCTCAGTAGGTTGGATGACCGAGTGAATCGTTTCGCACATTCTGAGCAAGTGAATGGCCTCTCCCCAGTGTGAACCCGCTGGTGTGCCATTACGTCAGATTATTGAGTGAATCCTTTCTCACAAATTCAGCAGATCACCAGCCTCTGCCCGATGTGAACTGACGGTGTGTCCGCAGGTGGGAAGACCAATTGAATCCTTTCTCACAAACAGAACTGGTGAATGGCCTTGTCCAGTGTGAACTTGCTGATGTACCTTCAGTTGAGATGACCGAGTGTATCTATTCCCACTGTCTGAGCAGGAGAACGGCCTTTCTCCTTTGTAAATGACGGTCGTGCCAGTTGGTCAGATGACCGAATAAATCCCTCCCCACAGTCTGAGCAGGAAGGATGGTCGATTGAATCCCTCGCTCCACTTCTTAAATATCTGGACAGAGACAGCAAAACTGGCGCGCTGTGTTTGAGATTCCTGGAGACAAATTCCTTCTCTTTTTAACCTCTGAAATGATTTACAAGGTCCATCAATGGCTATAGGACAACATTTCAGATGAGATTGCTTGAGTCGCCAAGTTTTGATCTGGCTGTTCCTCACAGTTACAATGAGGCTGAACACAAGTTGGACAGACAAATCATCTCCTGATTGGGCAGAGAGCTGGTATCTGGAATGACCATTAATTCCCCGATGTCCTTCCTATTTGTATAAGAATGGGGCATTTCTGCCATCTGCAATTTGTACCCTGGCTCAGTTTGACTCTCTCCATTGGTATTATTCCCTCTTCCTGCTGAGCTGCATGGGTGCCTGGCCCCACAGTAACTGAAACACACTCATGCAAATTGTCTTTCTTGACGTGCATCTGGGATTTTTTGTTACCTATTATTAACTTAAGGTTCCACAATTTTAACGCCATAAAAAAAAAAAATCCCTGCTAAGGTGAATGGTTGGTCTGCACAGCTGTTAAAATGATTTAGAGGGAATATTAGTATTACTTCAGGTTCTTGTGGAAAATTACAATACAGAAACAAGCCTTTTGGGCCATCTGGTTTGTGCTGAAGTAATTAAACTGCCCACTCCCACATCCCCACTATCGAGGTACCTACACGAACCTCTTAAATGTTAACAGCATGCTCGCATGCACCACTTGTGCTGGCTGTTCATTCCACACCCGAATGACTGTCTGTGTGAAGAAGTTCCCCCTCATGTTCACCTTAACATTTCACCTTTCACCCTTAACCCATGGTCTCTGGTTGTAGTCCCAAACAATTTCAGTGGTAAAATCCAGCTAAGGGTAGTAGGGGGCGACCATGTCTGACAAGGGAAGTCAAGGACAGTATAAAAATAAAAGAGAAGATGTGTAACATAGCAAATATGAGTGGGAAGCCAGAGGATTGGGAAATTTTTAAAGAGTAACAGAAGATAAGTAAAAAGGCCACACAGGGAGAAAATACTAAATTTTAAATTCTCCTTCTAAATTCCTGTGCATACAAGCCTGGCTTTCCCGTCTCCTGTTTGATTCTTACTGAGGAAGAGAGAGGGGCCGAAATATTTGACTATGTAGCGTGTTTACACTTGCTTGCAGGTTGTGTTTACATAGCTCACAGTTTGTTTTATTTAAGCAAGGACAGTCACAAACACAGACAGCCAGAGAGAAAGAAAGAAGATGGAAAGTTCGAAACAAAGTGCCTAGCGGCCAAAGGCCACTGTTTGGACTCTCCTATGCCCACAAGGTGGGTTGATTATTGATCCAGCGTATACCGAATGCGTGATTGTCATTTTGTTCGATCCATTGGAGTGGATCTGTTGGTTTGGGAGTATCCTGTGAGGCCCACTTGTGCTAACCCTTGCCTGGGTGTGGTAATTCACTTGTAGAGGTACCCCTGTGACCAATCACTGCTGGTGATAATTCGTATAATCCAAATCGGGATATTGTTGGAGTATCTCTTGTCTACCTCTTTTGTTAACCCTTAGCTGGATTCGGGTGTGTTATGTGGTAAACACTTGTGAGAAGTGGTGTGTTTGATCTGGACTGAGAGTACCTTTGCCGAATCTACCTGTGTGTTAACCCTTGCCTGGGTGGTAGTTCCTTCTGAAGACAGTACTCCCGTGAAAAGCTGCTTCTGGTGATAATTCATATGTGGATTTAGAACAACGACGGATAAGACCTACAGCGACTGTTATCTTGTTTTACCGCTGTGGAAATTGTGGAATTCAACGTAATTGCCTTCTCTTGACATTAACCTTGGATTACAAATATCTCTCTCTCGTCATTGATTCCGTGGATGAACTGAACTTTCATAGTTTACCATGTCAAGATTTAAGCTTGGTATTCCCTGGGCTCAGTGGTTTGGGAGTTATATTTACACATATGTGTACTCATATCATTTTTAGCTTTTGATTATTTTGCTTAATTTGTTATATTATAAGTAGATACGAATAAAAACAGTGGTTGTAACATCAAAACCACACACCAGGTGTGGTCTATTGCTGCTGGTTCATTTAAACCGTTACAGGAATGTAACAGAGGTGTTCGTGTTTATTTCTTTCTGGGGGCCCCCATGTTAACACCTTTCCGTTTCTCTGTCACACCTTGCCAAACTGGTAGAACTAGGGGCCTGCTAGGTAAAACTATGATTCCAATGTCTGTAATCCTGCTCAACCAGAGTGAGAAACTCTCAGCCTGGGCTTCCTCAAATAACACCAGGGGAAGAGAGTGAGAAACTGTGGTCCAGTCAAAGATGACTGTGGCTGTCGGTGTTTTGAGGAATGGAATCTCAGGTCCCCACCAAACTGAACTTCATATACTGGGAAACATGCATCCTGGCCAGAACCGCAGGTGCCAACAGCTGAGAAGAATAACTGAGACTGAGCGATTTTGGATGATCGCTTTTCTCTCCTATGGAGTAGCCAGGAATTCACGAGAGATAATCAATTTGGCTACAAGCACTTGAAGGAGCTGGCCAAAATACTGCAGGGGCCCTGACAGAAACACAGGCCCAAGTAACAGAAATATCCACTGAAATAATTGCAATCCGGCAAACAGTCATACAGAATCGAAGAGCTTTAGATTTTATCCCAGCTGAGAAAGGGGGAACCTGTGCTATTATTGACACAGAATGCTGCACCTATATCCCTGATGAGGCGACTAACGTTACATCCCTCTCCGAGCACACTGCCAAGGAGACTGACAGCATCAAGAGAGTAGGGCAGGATTTACACGGGTTCACCGAAGGGTCGAAATGGTGATCTTCGAAGACCTGTCGGTAATATGTGGGGCACGAAATTGCATTATGTCGAAATGGTTGTACATATCATTGTTATAATTACTGATGTATGCCGCTTTTACCCGCTGAGAAGTTAACGCTGTACTTGGTTGATTTCTTTGCAAAATGTTACTGCTTTGTTGATCATGTAATGATCTAAAGGAGGGAATGTTAAAGTATGTAAAAGGGTTAACACTTCGTTAAACTATAACAGCCTGTTTTTCTGAAAGAAACTGCTGATGATCAACAGATGTACTAAGCCATGCTGAGCCATATTTCTTCTTGAGGGTAGCTAGCTAGGGTTTCAGGATGCTTATCTCCTTATGCACTCATGTGTAGAGATAGGACAGCTTCTGTCTGTTCTTCCTGTGTAAGCCATTATGACTATTTTGTAATTTGTCTTTTGGGTCTGTCATGTAGTAAATATTTTTGGCTCCAGCCTGTCTTGTGCGGGGAGTATCTGGACAGATATATCTGTGGTGTAAGGGGAATTGGTGAATTGGGTGGAAGCATTCACAGACTGTTCCTGTCTGAGTGACTAACTAAGTAAGTCCCGCTCGGAGTGGATAGTTCAAAGGTTAATTTATTATCAAAGCAGGTATCCGTAAATAACGCTGAGTTTTTTTCTTCTCCAGAAAATCACGAAACAAAGAAAACATGAAAGTCGTTCAGAGAGAAAAAAAATGAAACTCCCTCCAAACCTCCCGCATCAAAAAGGACGGCATCCCGATCATCAACCCCCAAAACCCACCCCTCTCGCACAAAAGGGAAGAAAAATATCGACACCTGTTAAAAAATATTCCTACCCGGCACATCTGCGGAGGAGCCGGTGTCACCAGTGTAGAGGCGGCCGCATCGGGAGCAGCGGACACAACGGGCGACCCCGGAAGATTCACAGGTGAAGTGTCGCCTCACCTGGAAGGATGATTGGACAACGGAGAGAGTTCGGCCGTCAGGCCCTTTCACTGTGACACCCAGAACTCCACATAAAATCCGTCCAATAGAATCTGGGTGAACTTTAATGACCAATAAATATAATTCCTCTCAGCGATCAGCTGTCTGAATGATTCCCTGACTCTGAGAGGAAGGGGTATCTATGGTCCACACAGTCAGGGTGTTGAGTGTACCAGGAGACAAAGACTGCAGGGACGAGAGGTTTTCTGTTGACTAATACACTGTGTGTGGACCCCGCTGGCAATTCTGGTGTTGTGTCCCGAATCGAGACAAACACCACGCTGCCCACTCCACCAACAACACGACACAGCCGGACACATAACAGGGGACTTTACATTTCACAACACTGGATTCAGTGATGAAACCCGCGATTAATGTTGTTGTCTCACCGAGAGGTCTACTAACCCTAACCCTGGAATATGATGTAAAATCCCGCTCCCCATGCTAACACGGGTTAGACAGAGCAAAGAACAAACTGCCGGAGGAACTCAGTGGGTCGGGCAGCATCTGTCGAGGGAAATGTACCGTCAACATTTCGGGCCGAGACCCTCCCTCTGGACTGAGAGTGGACGGGAAATAGTCAGAGAAAAGAGGTGAGGGGTGGGGATGGGGCAGGAGCTGGGGAGTGAGAGGTGGATCCAGGTGAGAGGGGAGGTGGGAAGGTGGAAATAGTGACAGGGGTGTGAGGTGAGTGTTTGGGGCAACACGGGGCTGCAGTAGATGGAAATTCATTCCATAGAGGATGAACAAAGAGGTGAGAGAGTATTTGTTATAGAGAGTGCAATGAAGATTCACCTAACTGATCCCTGGAGTAGTGGGTCATCACTTGAAGAAAGATCAAATGTGATAACTCTAAATGTCATTTAGAGAGTCGAGGACTGAGAGGTGAACACATTGAAATTCACAACATCATTACCGTTGAACCAGGGATCCCAGTCTCTGAAAAAGGGGGTGGACTGTCCGGGACTGAGATGAGAGGAAAAGTCTCCATTCCGACGGTGGTGAATGTCTGTAAATCCCATCCACAGAGGGCGGTGAAGACTCAGTGATCCTCCTCACTTAGAAAAGAGGCCGGCAGATGTGTGGAGACCGAAGTGGTCGAGGAAATGAGGATCACACATATACGTGGCTGAGATGGGAGAGCAGCCGCCATCTTGTTGATGGTTAGAGGGGCTGAATGACCACCTCTTGCTGTTTCTCATTTGATGTTCAGTGTTCCTGTCCAGTGAAGCCGGAGGAATATGAATAGAAATTAGTGTTTATAAACACGGAACTGATTTAAATGAAACGTGAACACTTCCTGTTTGGGCTTGAATTAGGACCGGGATTACGATGGGAATCGAGCCCGTGACTCTTTGACCTGGAGGTAGACGAAAACGGATCGGGGTAGACATACTGTGGAAAAGTAGACATGTATCTGGTGTAAATATGGAATAATGTGGGGAACGCGGCGGATGGGTCGGGCAGTGTGTGAGGTGAGAGGAGCATAGTCTGCGTTTCAGGTGGGAGACCCTCCACCCGTCACGTGATCCCGTTTCCTGTTCACGTTTTTCTGCAGATCTACAGCATCTGCGGGTCACTGCTCTACATGTACGTGTAGCTTCACCTTTTGCCCCTTCAGACAAGTCAGTGAGATCCGGATCTGTCACGTCCTCTCGTTGTGTGTGGACAATGTTTTTTTTTCTGCAATATTTTCTGCATGTTTCATTCACTGTTTCAACGTGCTGGAGTGCAGCCGATGTTTCTGGGTGTCTGACCCGTTTATGTGAGAATTTAGCCATTTGTATTTCTCTGAGCTTCTCATAAATGTGTAAAGTTTAGTTCAGCTTCAGTTCAGAATTTCCAAAGCAACAACCCAGTCAGTGAAATAGTTCCACACAATTAAAATAGTTTATTACATTTTTATTTTTTTCTATTTTTGCACTATATATATGTATTCTTACTTTAAATCTCAATTGTTAAAATCTTTTGTTAAGAATTAGGTTCTACTGCTGCCGCAGAGACAACGAATTTCATGACACATGTCGGTGCTATTAAACCTGATTCTGATATTGATATGGGAGACCCACCACCGGTCAGCTGATCCCAGTTACCGCAGATCGTAATGTGAGATTGAAGCCTTTTCCATATATTTGCTTTCCACAGAAATGACAACAGTTCAGTTTCCTTCTGAGCTTCCAGAGCAGAAGCTCAGTCTGTCTAATATTTCCACACAATTAAAATATGGAAATTTATTTATTATCATCATGTACAGAGATACAGTGAAAATTTTGCCTGATGTACCATCCACACAGATCGATACATTACAACGGTACATCGAGCTGATATACGATAAAAACAATAACTGTAACAACGCATTATGGCTGCAGAGAAAGTGCAGTTCAGATAGACATATGGTGCAGGCTCACGTCGAGTAACATTGTGTGGTCGAGTCCATTTTATCATTCATTTGGCTTATAACTGCAGACAGGAAGCCGTCCTTCAGCCTGCTGCTACGCACTTTAAGGCTTTTGTATCTCTCCGCCAATGTGGGAGCGGGTTTGCAGCAAGAATGTCCAGGTTATGAGCTTCTTTGTGTACAAGGCCTGCTTTTCTGAGGGAGGGGAAGTGTAGGGAGAGTCCATGGAGGGGAGGCTTGTTTCTCTGATGTTCTCTGCTCTCCAAAGTTCTCTGCAGTTCCTTGCAGTCATGGGCAGAGCAGTAGCCATACAAAGGCGTGAAGTATCGACAAGGAGCTCAGAGACCTCGGCCTTCACCCTGTCTTGTGTAGCTGGATCCTGGACTTCCTGTCAGATCGCCGGCAGGTGGTAAGAGTGGGCTCCATCTCCTCTGTCTCCTTGACCCTCAACACACATAACCCACAGGGTTGTCTCTTTGTCCCTCTCTTTTACTTTCTGTGCACCCATGACTTGTGTTGCCACCCACAGCTCCAATCGGCTAATTAAATTTGCTGACAGCACTACATTGATTGGCCTAATCTCACCTAATAACTTAAAATCGACCAAATGCCTCCTGACAAGGCTCGGTTCAAACAAACTTTTCACCCTTCTTCAGGAGATTAGTCAGAGGAAGAGCGATAGCAGCAGTTTTTACAGAACTTACGGTAATATCCATCCATTCCCAGAAACCTTCTAAGAGCCTTCTTACCAGTCAGAATAGGAACTTGAGAAATTGCCTGGACTTTTGCCCGAACAGGAGCCAACTTGCTTTGACCTACAACATAGCCAAGACAGGTCACAATGGCATGCCCAAATTCACTCTTAGCCAAGTTATCTGTAAGGCTGGCCTGGGAAAGCCTGTCAAACAGCTTTTCTACTGCAGAGATATGCTCTTCCCAAGTGTCACTCCCTGTGCCTAAGTCATCAGTAAAGGCATCTGTGTGTTCCAACCCACGAATTACAGAGTCATTCATTCTCCGGAATGTTCCTGGACCAGTTCTCATTCCAAACTGCAAGACATTGTTTTCATACAACCCAGAAGGTGTCACAAACTCAGAAATTTCTCTACCTCTCTCCATCAATGGAACACAACAATACCCTGTCAACAGATCAAACTTTGTAAGAAATTCAGCTTTTCCAACCTTATTGATGCAATCATCCACCCTAGGGATAGGATAGGCATCTGTTTTCGTTACTGCATTTGCCTTCCTATAATCAGTGCAAAATCTAACACTCCCATCAGGTTTGGGCACAATAACGCAGGGTGAACTCCAATCTGATGCTGAAGGATTAATAATACCATTTTCCAGCATATTTTCAATTTCCTGCTCAGCCTATTTACAGTTCTCTACGTTCGTGAATATGGGTGTTGTTTAATCGGTTTGTCTTGACCAACCTCTATATCATGTACTGCGACTGTGGTCTGCTTGGGAACATCGGGAAATACATCTTTAACCTTCAGAATTAATTCATTCAGCTATTGTTGTTGCTTTGGCTGCAGATGAGCCAACCTGTTATCAATATTTTCTAGAACAACCGAGTTCATTAGCCTAACTTGGACAATGTTTGGCTTGTGAAATGTCTCAGACGAGTCGATTGTTTCATTCTCAGGGTTGCCAGATTCATATGTTTTGACAACAACACTCAAAGATGGTGCCTGCTTGTCAAAATAAGGCTTTATTATATTTATCTGTACCACCTGTTAGTTTACGTCGGTCGGGTGCTTTGATAACATAATTCACATTATTAATTTGAGCGACTATTTCACACGGTCCATTGAGTTTTGCCTGAAGTGGATTTGTCAACATTGGAGATAAAGTCAGCACCTTATCCCCCACCTGGTATTTTCTTTCACAAGCCCGCTTAGCAAACCAAACACTTTATTTTGTTTTGAGAAATCTTTAAGCTTTATCTCGCTAGACTACAGGCCTGACGTAGTTCACTGTTGAACTTCAAAACTTAGTCTAACAAGTTAACATGCACATCCGCATCAATCCACTGTTCCATTTAACAAGGAGAAACGTCCCCTCACTCGATGACCAAATACAAATTCAAATTGACTAAAACCCAGTGATTCCTGTACCAATTCTCTTACTGCGAACAAAAGCAAATATGTTCCTTCATCCCAGACTTTTCCATTTTCAACACAGTATGTCTTTTTTCGGCTTGTGCGTGCGTGCGTCGGATGATGTATTTTTCAAGCCTTTACAAAGAATGGAGTGAGAGAGAGAGAGAGATGGTGTGCAACACATTATGTCGTAATCATTGTTTTGAGGGTAGAATGAAATTTTTCTAGAACCCATTGTAATTCTGGATGGTACGAGACGATGTAATTTTTTAAGCTCCCAGTTCATAAACTACCTGCTCGAATAATCCAGATGTAAAATTGCTTCCTTAATGAGACTGGATTTCTTTAGGCAAAACAACTAAAATAAGAAAATTGGTAAGAGCCTTCACCACAATTTTAGCTTTAATATTTCTGAGAGGTATTGCCTCTGGGAATCTGAATGCAGTGTACATAATAGTCAGCAGATACTGATGGCCAGCTTTAGTCTTTGGCAATGGGCCAACTCAATCCACTATAACTTTGGAAAAGGGTTTACCAAATGCAGTTATATATAAACTGCAGTGGGGCACTGTGAAGACCTGATTAGGTTTACCCACAACTTGACCAATGTGACAGGTTCTGCAAAAGGTCACATCTTTCCTCAGATTAGGCCAGTAGACTTATTTCATAATCCTGTTTACAGTTTTATTCACTCCAGAATGGCCACCTGAGGGTAGACGGTGGGTCAAAGTTAAAATTTCAGCCCTATAAACTTCATGAACTACAACTTGGTGAACACTTTCCCATTCCTCACTCGCTGGTGTAGCAGGTGGCCCACTTCCTCATTAACACACCATCCTTGAGATAATATACGACTGGCACTTTCTTAATCTCATCATCTGAGAGAGCCGTTTCTTTTAAAGCTTCAATTTCAGGGTCTTGGTTCTGTTCTGCGATAAACTCGTCTGCGTCAGCAGACTTTTTAGCCATACTTTGAGTTCCTGTGCAGGAAGGATAAATGTTAAAATCCATCTGTGGGTCGTCAGTGCTTGGGTTAATTGTTAACTTCACTGCAGGAACAACTTTACCATCTGCCAGGTCATTCCCTAACAGCAAAGTAACATCTTCCACCGGTAAACTGGAGCATAATCCGATCTCAACAGGTCCCGAAACCAACCCTGACTGTAAAGTTACCTTGTGCAATAGCACAGAAACCATGCCGCCCCCAAGGCCTTTAATAAGATTTACCTCACCAGTGTTAGAATCATCACCAAACTTTAGAGCACTGTCTGATATAAGTGGCTGAGAAGCCCCAGTAACTCAAAGAATTTTAATCTCGAAGAATTTTCACTGGAAATGGGCTTCACCCTTCCTTTACTAATACAAATCCATCTGACATAAAATGATCAAATCCTTTCTTAACACGGTCAGACCCCTCAGACTTTAACTAAGCTTCCATAGAATGTTCAGAACCCTGTGGGTTTTTTGGTGCTTCAACATACAGAACACAGGCATACGTCTTTATGTCATCAGGGACGCACCTTTTGAATTCTGCAATTAAAACCAATTCTTTCAAGCTGTTAAATCATCATTCACATTTTTACATGTGCACCAGCGGTCACACACACAAACTTCTCATAAGCAAATTCCATATAAGTCTGGTTCACAGATTTCCTCAAATTTCTAAACGTTTGCCTGTATGATTCTGGGACCAACTCATAAGCTTTGAGCATAGCCTGTTTCACTAGGTCATAATCAGCTGCCTCATCAATTGTCAAAGCAGAATAGCTTCCTGAGACTTCCCCTTAATTACACTTTTTATGAGAAGAGGCCAACCAACTTTAAACTCTGAGCAATCTTCTCAAAATGCTGAAAGTATTTATCAATCTCTGCCTCATCAAATGGAGAGACCAATTTAACTTCCCAACTCTCGTCAAATTTATCACCAGAGACTAACACTAGACTCCTTTGCTGCAACCTCTTTATCTTTTGCAGCTCGAACAGCCTCTGTCTTTCTGTTTCCTCCTTCTATTTTTCTGCCTCTTCTCTGTTTTTCTGCCTCTCTAGCCTCAAACTGCCTCTGCCTTTCCGCAGCCAGTTTAATTTTTCTCACTTGTACTGGAGCTCAAGCTCACGAGGTTTACTTTCAGGAAACACCTCCAACTCCTCCACTTTAAACACACCCGCAGATACATAATGTTCAGCTGTTATCCTCTGCATCTGTGCCCTCCTCATTGTCAATTTCACCTTAGCAAGTTTTAACCTTCTAGCAAGGCTCAACAACTCAATCCTTCTGGCGTCCTCTAATGCCTCAGAGGTTGGTCAGCATCCATTGCTGCTGATTTTCCACACACAAATAAATTAAAAGGGATGAAATTGATAATTAATGAATACACCCCCAAATCTGTTCATATACTGGATGCAGGCCCCAATTTTGTTACGAATCATAACGTTTTAGAAATGAACCAGCAGCAATAGACTATACCTGGAGTCTGTTTTTGATGTTAAAACTATCTTTATTAGGATCTACTTGTAATATAGTAACATAAGCAAGATAAACAAAAGTTAACAGTGTTTTGTGTATATATGTGTGTAAATAAAACTCCCAAACTATTGAGCTCGGGGGAAACAAGGCTTGGAATCTTGAGATGGCAAAGTATGAAAGTTCAGTTCAACCACAGAATAGGTGATGAGAGAGATATTTGTAATCCATGGTAAATGTTGAGAGAATGCAATTATGTCGAATTCCACAGGTTCCATGGCTGTAAAACGAGAGAACAGTCGCTGTAAATTTTATTTGTCGTCGTTCCAAACCCACGTATAATTTATCACCGAAGGTGACTTGTCAGAAGGGGTATCTGCTTCAAGTGAATAACCACACCACACCCAGGCAAGGGTTAACACATCAGCAGTCTTCACAGGGTACCCCAAATCAGATCCACTCCTATGGATCAAACAAGGTAACAACCACACATTTCATGTACGCTGAATCGATAATTAACCCACCCTTGTGGGCATAGGGAAATTCCAAACAGTGACCCTTGGCCACTGGTTCCCTTGTTTCGATCCTTCCATTTTGCCTCCTTCGTCTCCGAATGACTCTGAGTGTCCGTGTCCTTGGTTAAAACAAAACAAGCCGTGAGCGATGTAAACAAGCTGCAAGCCAGACTGATTCGCCTTCTTAATCTCTCTCTCTCTCTTAAAATGACAGTCCAAAGCAAACGAAACCCGAGGATTTGGGATAACTATGGCCATTCCCCATTGTGAACTGACTGGTGTGCCAGTAGTTGGGACGATTGAGTGAATCCCTTTCCACAGACTGAGCAAGTGAACGGCTTCTCCCCAGTGTGAACTCGCTGGTGTCTCTGTAGGTTGGATGATCCAGCGAATCTCTTCCCACATTTTGAGCAGGCAAACGGCCTTTCCCCTGTGTGAACTCGCTGGTGCTTCAGTAGTTGGAATGATAGAGTGAATCGTTTCCCACAGACTGAGCAAGTGAACGGCTTCTCCCCAGTGTGAACTCGCTGATGTACCAGTAGGGTAGATGACAGAGTGAATCGTTTCCCACAGACTGAGCAAGTGAACGGCTTCTCACCAGTGTGTACTCGCTGGTGTGCCTGTAGGGTGGAAGATTGAGTGAATCTCTTCCCACAGTCTGAGCAGGTGAATGGCTTCTCCCCAGTGTGAACTCGCTGATGTCTCTGCAGGTGGGATGAATCACTGAATCCCTTCCCACAGACTGCGCAGGTGAACGGCTTGTCCCCAGTGTGACCTCGCTGATGTCTCTGCAGGTGGGATGACTGACTGAATCCCTTCCCACATTCTGAGCAGGTGAACGGCCTGTCCCCAGTGTGAAATCGCAGATGACTCTGTAGTTGGGATGACTGACTGAACCCCTTCCCACATTCTGAGCAGGTGAATGGCTTCTCCCCAGTGTGAACTGGCTGATGATTCTGTAGGTTGCATAAGTGAGTGAAGCTCTTCCCACAGTCTGAGCAGGTGAACGGCTTCTCCCCAGTGTGAACTGGCTGATGATTCTGTAGGTTGCATAAGTGAGTGAATCTCTTCCCACAGACTGAGCAGTTGTACGGCCGCTCCCTGGTGTGAACTCGCTGGTGAGCCATTACGTCAGATGACTGAGTGAATCCTTTCCCAGAAATTCAGCAGATGACCAGCCTCTGCCTGGTGTGAAATGACTGGAGTGCCCACAGGTGGGAAAACTGAGTGAACCACTTCTCACACACAGAACAGGTGAGTGGCCTTGCCCAGTGTGAACTTGCTGATGTACCTTCAGTTAAGATGACCGACTGAATCCATTCCCACAGTCTGAGAAGGTGAATGGCCTTTCTCTTGTGTAAAATGACGGGTGTGCCGGTTGGTCAATTGACCGAGTGAATCCATTCCACGGTCTGAGCAGGAAGGATGACCGAGTGAATCCCTTGCTCCACTTCTTAAATATCTAGACAGTGACAGCAAAACTGGCGTGTCGTTTTTGAGATTCCCAGTGACAAATTCCTTCTCGTTTTTAACCTGTAAAAAGATTTGCAAAATCCATCAATGGGTTTAGGACAATATTTCAGTTGAAATTACTTGAGTTACCAAGGTTTGACCTGGTATCACACTGTTACAGTGAGGTTAAACACAAGTTGGACAGAGAAATCATCTCCTGACTGGGCAGAGTGCTGGTATCTGGAATGACCATCAATTCTCTGATGCTCTTCCTGTCTCTATAAGAATGGGGCATTTCTGCCATTTCTGACTCTCTCCATTGGTATTATTCCCTCGTGCAACTGGGATTTTCTTTTATGTATTATTAACTTAAAGTGCCACAGTTTTAACACCATATAAAAAATTCCTGCTGAGATGTCCGCACGTCTGTTAAAAGGATTTAGAGTGAATTTTTGTATTATTTCAGGTTCTTGTCACAGTCATAAAAAGTTACAACACAGAAACAGGCCCTTTGGGCCATCTAGTTTATGTTGAATTATTTAAATTGCCCAATCCCATACCCTTACCATCCAGGTACCTACACAAACCTATTAAATGTTGAAATCGAGCTCGCATGCACCACTTGTGCTGGCTGCTCATTCCACACCCGGATGACTGTCTGTGTGAAGCAGTTTCCCCGCATGTTTCCCTTAACGTTTCACCTTTCACCCTTAACCCTTGGCCTCCAGTTGTCGTCCCACCCAATCTCAGTGGAGAAAGCCAGCTTGCATTTACACTATCTATGCCCCTCTATCACAATCAAATCTCCCCTCAATCTTCTACATTCCAAGGAATAAAGTCCGGACCTGTTCAATCTTTCCTTATAACGTCCTCCAGACCTGGCAACATCCTTGTGTATTTTCTCTGAAATCTCTGAACTTCTTTTACATCTTTCCTGTATTCAGGTGACCAAAACTGCACACAATACTCTAAATTAGGCCTCACCAACGTCTTCTACAAGTGAACATGAAATCCATCTATTTTTGTCAGTACTTTGGTTCATGAAGTCCATTGGGCTGAAATCTTTTTTTCCGTCTCTATCTAACTGTGATACCAATTTCAGTGAATTAAGGACTTGTATTCCCAGGTCCCTTTCTTCTACAACACTCCTCCATGCCCGACCAGTCACTGTGAAAGACCTCCCTTGGCAGGTCATACCAAAGTGCAACACCTCACACTGGTCTGCATTAAATTCCATTTTCCATTTCTCAAACCATTTTCCCAGCTGATTCAGTTCGCACTGCAAGCCATGATAGTCTTCCTCACTGTCCACTACACCACAAATCTTGGTGTCATCCACAAATCTGATGATCCAGTTAACCACACTATCATCCAGATTACCGTTATAGATGAGAAACAACAACAGATCCAGCACTGATCCCTGTGGCAACCACTAGTCACAGGTTCCAGTCAGAGAGGCATCCATCTGCTATCACACTCTGACTTCTCCCAAAGACGGTGTCTCATTCAATTTACTATCTCATCTTGAACGCTAAGTGACTGAACCTTCTTGACCAAACTCCCATATGAGACTTTGTCAAGTGCCCTGCTAAAGTCCATTTAGACAACATCCACTGCCTTCTCTTCATCCACTTTCCTGATAACTTCCTCGAGAGACTCTGTAAGATTGGTTAGACATGACCTACCATACACAAAACCATGCTGTCTATCCTTAATCAGTCCACATCGATCCAAATACTTATATATCAGGTTCCTGCACATAACATTCCAAGACCTTTCCCACTACTGATGTCAAGCTCACCAATGTGCAATTTCTCAGTTTATTTTTAGAGCCTTCCTTGAACAGCAGAACAATATCGGCTGTCCTCCGATCCTCCAGTACCTCACCTGCCACTTAAGATTATTTAAATATCTGTGCTTGTGCCCGGACAGTTTTAGCTCTTGTCCTCCGCAGGATCCTAGGGAACAACTTATCAGGCCCTGGGATTGATCCACACTAATTTACCTGAAGGCAGCAAACCCCTCCACCTCTGTAATCTGTACAGGGTCCATGAAGTTGATGCTGCTTTGCCTCAGTTCTACAGAATCTGTGTCCATCTCCTGAGTCAATACGGATGCAAAATAAATCTCCCACATCGATTTTGTCTCCTCATATGGATTATCATTCTGATCCTGCAGAGGATTAATTTTTTTCCCTTGCAATCTTTTTGCTACTAACATATCTGCAGAATCCCTGAGGATTCTCCTTCACCTTGTCTGCTGGGGCAACGTCATGCCTTCTTTTATTTCTTTCATAAGTGTTCACTTGAATTTCCTGTATTTCATAAGTACTCCATTTGTTCCTATCTGCCTGTACCTGGTGTGCACCTCCTTTTTATCGATCTGGGAGCAGAAAGCCAAAGGGGTGATAGAGCTGCATGCTGGGAGGTGGGGGTAAGGATGGTTAAACCAAAGTTGCAGGGGGAATGGGAGCCTGAATAAAAGAACAGATAGTGGAAAGAGTTTGTGGAGACAGATGTTGTACAGTCCTCAAAGTCAGGAAAGAAAAAGTTGAGTGTGGTGCAGTGAATATGCTGAGTCCTGTATATTTCAATACAAAGAGCAGCGTAGGAAAGGTGGATGTGTTCAGGACATGGATCAACACCTAGAATCAACACTAGGATCTGGCAACTGTGGACTGGGACAGGCTGCTTTATGGCAAAGGTGTGCTTGGTAAATGGGAGGCCTTCAAAGCGAAATTTTGAAAGTACAAAGCGGGTATCTCCTTGTCAGAATAAAAGGTAAAGATAGAAAATGTAGGGAACTTTGGTTTGCAAGAGATATTGAGACCCTGGTGAAGCACAAAATGGAGTTGCATAACAGGGATCGACAGGCAGTTTCTTATGGAGTATAAGAAATGCAAGAGAACACATAAGAGATAATTCAGGATGGCTAAAAGATGGTATGAGGTTGCCATCACAGAAAAGGTGAAGGATAATCCTCAGGGATTCTAGTGATAGATTAAGAGCAAAAGGATTGCAAGGCACAAAGTTGGTCCTCTGGAAGACCGGAATGGCAATCCACGTGTGGAACCAAAGCAGATGGGGGAGATCTTAAATAATTTTTCATCTCTAATTACTCAGGAGATGGACAAAGATTCTATGGGAGTGTGGAAAAGCCGCATTAAAATCATGGACCCTGCACAGGTTAAAGAAGAGAAGTTAATTGGTTGTTCAACATAGAAATCTACAGCATATTCCAGGCCATTCAGCCTAAGATGTTGTGACAGCCATGTAACTTTCTCTAGAATCTGCCTTGAATTCCCCTCTAGTGTTCTGTGCTATAAGAAATAAATCAGGATGGCTAAAAGAAGATGCCGAGCGCATCATTGGAGCCTCCCTGCCCTCTCTTGTGGACCTGTACTCTTCCAGGTTGAAGAAGAGGGTGGGGAACATCATAAAGGACTCCTTCCATCCTGCGCACGGACTGTTTGAACTGCTTCCGTCTGGAAGGCACCTCAGATCCCTCCGGACTAAGACTAATAAGCACTGGAGAAGTTTTTTCCTTACTGCGGTCACTTTGCTGAACAGTTGACTGCCAGTTAACTGTCGGCTAACTATTACTTGGATTGCACTACCTGTATGTATAATCTATATTTTCATTTATATTTATCATTATTATTGTTATGAGCAGAGAGACAACATCTGCTGGAAGTAAATTCCTTGTGTGTGTACAGGTACTTGGCGATTAAAGTCCGATTCTGATTCTGAGGTTGCCCTCACAGAAAAGATGAAGGATAATCCTAAGGGATTCTACTGATAGATTAAGAGCAAAAGTATTGCAAGGGAGAAAGTTGGTCCTCTGGAAGACCAGCGTGGCAATCCATGTGTGGAAACAAAGCAGAGAGGGAGATCCTCATTTTCTTTCATCTCTGTTTACTCAGCAAATGGGATACAAAGTCAATGGAAGTGTGGAAAAGCAGCATTAACATTGTGGACCCTGTACACACTAAAGTAGAGGAGGTGTTTCCCAACCTGAGGCAGATTAGGGTGGATAAATCTCCAGGGTATGGCCAGGAGCTCCCTCAGACCCTGTGGGAGGCAAGAGCAGAAATTGTAGGGGCCCCAGCAGAGATAATTAAGTCATCTTTAGTGACGGGGGTGGTAATAGAGGATCGGCGAATAACCAAAGTTGCTTTGCTCCTTCACATAGAACAGAGATATCTAAAGCACATTACAGGCTCTTTGGCCCACAGTCCTGTGCCGACCATTTAACCTACACTAGAAACTGCCTAGAATTTCCCTAGTGCACAGCCCTCTATTTTTCTATGTTGTTTTCTATGTTGTTAAAAGACCCCATTGTATCTGCTTTGTCAACCACTGCTGGCATACATTCCACGCACCGACCACTATCTGTGTAAAAAAAAACCTTACCCTTGACATTGCCTCGGTATCTATTTCCAAGCACCTTAAAATTATGCCCCCTCGTGTTAACCATTTCAGCCCTGGGAAAAAAAACCTCTGGTTATCCACACGATCAATGCCCCTCATCATCATATGCACCTAAAAAAGGCTCCAAACATACACAAAGAAATTATATATTGGACGGACGACTTGTTAGAAGTATAGAATACCATGAGAGTATAGATAGGGTAAATGCAAGCAAGAGCTGAGTGATCAATATATCCCAAAGAAGTGAAAACATTGAGGACACAACAGTGGCTGGAATGAGAAGCCAGAGCCAACATAAAAGTCAAACAGAGGGCAAACAAAAGAGCAAAAACTATTCGGAAGCTTTTAGAACCTAACAGAAGATGACAACAAAAAAGTCAGATGAGCTCAGTGTGTGGAATTGTGATTTGTAGTCATTAATGGATCTCAGTAGCACCCAACATTCTGAGGCTTTTAGAGGAACAAAATATCCGGGGCTTCAATTTCTCTTGAAAATCAAGGTTCCCTGGACCAGTCACCTTTCAACTTTTACTTTGGCAGGCACATGCAAGCTCTATATCCTCAAAATTTCACTTCTGAAGGCCTCCCACTTACAAATACTCCGTTGCCAGGAAACAGCCTGTCCCAAACCACACTTGTCAGATCCTTTCTGATACCATCAAAATTGACTGTTCTCCAATTTAGAATCTCAACCCGTGGTCCAGACCTCTCTTTTTCCATCTTTACTTTGAATCTCATGGTATGATGTTTACTAAATTCTGTCAGCAGCCCTGGATCATTTCCTAACAGCTTATTGCACACTTCTCCGTCGGGAATTCTACGTACTAAGGGCACATTTGACAAACTTTACTCCATCTAGTCCTTTTACAGTATGGGAGTCCCAGTCAATATATGGAAAGTTAAAATCACTTACTGAATTATCCTTTGTTCCTTGGCATGGTCTGTGATCTCTCTACAAATTTGTTCCTCTAAATTCCTCAGACTGTTGGGTGTAAACAAGTCCCAATAATGGCTACAATATCACAATCCCCTGTCCTGAGCTCATCTGGCTTTCTTACGAGGCTTCTTGCATTGTGACATACACAGCTCAGCACATTCATCGCACCATGCTCAACCATTTCATTGCTGACTCTGCCAGCAATTATTCTGACTGGTGTCAAGAAAACAAACTCTCCCGCACTGTCACCAAAACAAAGGAGCTGATTGTGGATGACAGGAGGAATGGAGACAGGCTGATATCATTGGATCTGCGGTTGATACTGACTTCATTGGATCTGGGGTTGAGAAGGTGAACAGCTTTAATTTCGTCGGCATAAACGTCAGCAGGCCTCTCAGATTGTCTGTACCTACCGGCTGTGTTGTGAAAAGAGCACAGCAGCACCTCTTCCACTTCAGATGGCTGAAGAAGTTCGGGATGGGGCGAAATCCTAGGAATTTTCTACAGGGAAACAATTGAGAGCACCCTGACTGGCTGCATCACTGCCTGGTATGGGAACTGTACTTCCCTTAATCACAGGAACCTGCAGAGAGTGGTGTGGACAGCCCAGCGCATCCGTAGTTCTGAATTTTCTGCCATTCAATACATTTACACAGACACGTGTGTAAAAAGGGCCCAAAGGATATTGGGAGCCAAATTCACCACAACCACAAACTGTTCGTGCTGCTACCATCCAGGAAACGGTATCACAGCAAAAGGACCAACAGGCCCTGGGATGTCATCTTCCACCAGGTCATCAAACTGATTAATTTATGCAGATACAATTGCATTTCGATGTTATATTGACTGTCCTATGTACAAACTATCTGTTATAAATTACTATAAATTACACATTGCAGATTTAGAAGGAGATGTAATGTAGTTTTCTCCCTCTCATGTTTATGAAGTATTTATGTAATAAAGTCAATTCAATTCGATTCACCCTCTCCACTATCTGTTCTGTCATTCTGGCTCTCATTCCCCCTACAACTTATTTTAATCATATCGCCCCCCCCCCCCACACGACGCTACATCTAGCAAGCCTAAGATATTAGTCGCCTTTTGTTCTGTCCCCCTAACTAACGAATCCCCTATCACCCCTTTGATTTTCCTCTGCCAGTTAATTCTCCCCATAACACTTTCTAAAGTGGTCTACCTGTTGTTGTGGGGGATGGCCACAAGATTATTCAATGATGACCATTTAACCGCATTCCCCTTCCTGACCCTCACACAGTTTCCTGTGCCCTGCACCTTAGGTGCAACTCACCTCACTTCATGTCACATCCATCACCACATCCAACTGCCGGATGATGTGGAATTCATCTACCTCAAGTTCCAACACCTTAAAGTGCAGGGTTACAAGCTGCAGCTGGATGCACATCTTGTCTGTGAAGGCATCAGGGACACCGGATGTCTCCCCTCCTTCCCTCTAATATCTCCTCTAATTTGGAATAACCAGTGTGCACATAAATCTTGTACTGTGCATTTTGTTGCCAGTGACAATATGTGCACAGTGAGTATTATACAGAGAGGTGTTCATCTTATGAGCTAGCAAATCACTGTCAATAGGAACTTTGATCTCCTCTGGGTTCAGTCCAGTTCATCTGCACTCTCACACAACCTATGTAGCAGGCTTGTAACCGGAAATGAAGGATTTTCTCAACAAAGCTTTTGCATACTGTCCATATGGGGTTTGCTTGCTAAATTATGTTTAAAAAGTCAGATTTCCAAATATAACTCCACTTCTTCCACCTTGCAAATTCTCCAGCAATTTTTCATCACCAACAATGCACACAGGTATCACCAGTTTCTGTATTCTACATAAATATTTTCCCTGAAGTCTCCCCCAAGTGACTTACAGTGATGGTAAAGCCAATGAATATGAAGGGAAGGGCAGTAGTCTGTCTCATTTGTGATGTGAAAGTTACTTGTTGCCCAGGACAAAGGTGTTTGATATCATTATGTACCCAAAGAGAATGGGACAAAACATATTCTCACCGGTAGAAAAGTCCAGAACAAGAACACACACAAAATGCTGGAGGAATTCAGCAGGCCGGGCAGCATCTATGGAAAAGTGTACTAAAGCTGAGTTCATCCAGCAATTTGTGTTGCCAGCAATCCAGATGCAATCCAGCATCTGCAGATGTTCTCTTGTTTGTGATTGAGGAAAGAACAAAGGTGATTTTCTCAACTGGTGATGTAAAAGATTTTGTTCCCTTTCTCCGAGTTCCTGATCCTTGCATTTATATAGCTGGAGATCAGCTCTGTCTGAGAGATCCATCGGTTCCCATTCCCTCATCAGCCGGAAGCTCCCCGGGGCCCGTGTACGGATCGTGGGGCTGAGAGAGAGGAGATTGAGCAGGACTGTCCCGGGATTGCGGGTGAGGGTGTCCGGATTTCACAGGAATCGTCCCTCAGTCGCTGTTTATTTAAAAACGTAGAGGATCGCTCTTACCTGCACCCGGTATTTGCAAGGCCTTCTGTGCACTGTGCGCATGCGTGATACTTGGGGACGTCGTCAACCCTGACGCTTGCGCATTTGTTCGGTGCTTCAGAGTAAGCGAAATTTTAAATGCACTGCCTTATGGTTAATCATCCTGCCATTAAAGATTTCTGCAGGTACTGTTTCAATATACATACCTCATTTTTTTCGTGTGTGTATAGAAAATTCTGCAGCTGTTTTAACGCAGAAAGCGGCTCCCATAAACAATATACTCAATATCAACGTGTATCATATGCCAAAGTAAAATGCAGTTATAAAACACAGGAGATTCTGCAGTTGCTGGGAATACAGCGACGCACACACACACAATGCTGGAGGAACTCTGTAGTTCAAGCAGCAACTAAGCAGCGTAGCACACAGCCTAAGCGTGCAGAAGCGGCGCGGCCTAAACGTTGTCCATTTATTCCTCTCCACATTTGCTTCCAGATCTGTTGATTTCCACCAGAGTTTTGCAGAAATTAACCACATTTCTTTAGGTCAACCAGTTTCCAAATGTTTCTGATCTTTCTTTTGTAGCCAAATCCTGCTGGTTTGATTCCTCCTCCTCTTAAACTCTAGACCCCATCTCTCTCTGGAGCCCCAAAGCCCCGACTCAGGCTGGCAACACTTTGGTTTCTGACTCGAAGTTTCACTCGCTAGTCTGCTGTCAGAATTTAGTGGAGCATTGTGTTGCGAGACCGCAGATTCGTTCACTGTGAATGTCGCTTTAAGTGCCTGAGTGAGGCGGGACTGTGACGTCAGTCACACACTGCGGCAGCCTGAGAGAGAGAGAGAGAGAGAGAGAGAGAGAGAGAGAGAGAGAGAGAGAGAGAGAGAGAGAGAGAGAGAGAGAGAGAGAGAGAGAGAGAGAGAGAGAGAGAGAGAGAGAGAGAGAGAGAGAGAGAGAGAGAGAGAGAGAGAGAGAGAGAGAGAGAGAGAGAGAGAGAGAGAGAGAGAGAGAGAGAGAGGAGAGACAGACACACACACACAGGCACGAGCTGTTGGACCTTCAGCTTGCCACTTCTAAGGTTGGAGCTCTTCCACGCCCAGAAGATCGGGTTGATCATCGGCACGCAGTGCACAACGGATGTGTGACTGTCACTTCGTATCATCCATATGTGTGGATTTGCTGGAGTATCCTGTGGTATCACTTTTGTGGGCCCCTACCTGGAATCCGAGTGTTCTGTGGTAACCACCTGGAAACGATATTCCTGTCACTGTCAGCTGGTGATATTTCTAAGTGGATTTCGGAACTAATCGACGGATAAGATAATTGGCGACTGTTATTTTGTTTACCCAGCGTGGAATGTGTGTGGAATTCTTCGTAATTGCTTTCTCTCTACATGATCGTGTGGATTTACAAATCTCTCCCCTCACTCACTTATTCTGTGGATTACTAAACTTTTCCACGTTACCATCTGGAGACATTAAGCATTGTTTCCCAAGCTTGATAGTTTGGGAGCTATATATACGCATTACACTGTTAACTTCTGTTCGTTTCGTTTAATCTTTTATATTTGGAGTAGATACTAATAAAGATAGTGGTTTTCACATCGAAACCAGACTCCATTAGTGATCTATTGCTGCTGGTACGTAACAATTGCAACAACCAAGCTGTCTGAGGCATAGTCCTTTAAAATTTGTGAAAATGACCCAAAACGTTGAAAAGAGCGGGGAAGAAGGAGTTTAACCAACTTCTTCCGGAGCCCTAAACAACGTCACAACCACAGTGAGCTCATCGTCTTGTTCAGCCCAGAGACAATCATGTAGGGTATTCATGCTGGTGTATAAGATGATGAGAGGCATTGGTCGTGTGGATAGCCAGAGGCTTTTTCCCAGTCTGAAACAGCTAACACGAGGGGGCATAGATTTAAGCTGCTTGGAAGTAGGTACAGAGGAGATGTCAGAGCTAATTTTTTTTAAGCAGAGTGGTGTGTGTGTGGAATGCACTGCCAGCGACGGTGGTAGAGGCGGATACAATAGGATCTTTTAAGAGACTCTTAGATAGGTACATGGAGCTTAGGAAAATAGGTGGCTATGCGGTAGGGTAATTCTAGGCTGTTTCTGGAGTAAATTACATGGTCGGCACAACATTCTGGGCCAAAGCATCGGTAATATGTTATAGATTTCTGTGATTTTATGAAATTCAAGGGAAATCTCCTATCCCACAGAGTGGTGACTAGTTGCAACCTGTAATCTCAGGGAGAGTGAAAGCGAAACGGCATATACTGATATGGAAATGAAACTTGGGCAGGGACCAGATGGGCCGAGTGGCCTTCCTAGTATACAGTGTGAGTGTGGGGGAGACAGTAAGTACCTGAGACGCGGGATTTGATACAGAACTGATTTACCTTTCACAGATCCACAATATTAAAAGCCAGTCTAGTTTAAGGCTAACATCAGCAGAACAGACTCCTCCAATACTCAGGGACAAGGGTTCAGTCCTGGGTACATGAGCAGCCGCAAGAACTGCAGAATCTGACAGTAACAGTCCCTCATGAACCTGCAGCTGCCTTCAGTCACCGTGATGGTTAAACATTTAACACGGAGCTGATTTGAACTTCCTCCCTGATGTGAAGTTGTTGGTGTTGCAGCAGCTGGGATGATTGAGTAAAACTCTTTGCTCACTCCGGACAGAAATGTGGCCTCTATTTATTGTGAACTCACCGGAGCATCACAAGGTGGGTTAACTGAATGAGTCTCTTCGCACACACGGAGCAGGTGAACGGCCGCTTCCCAGTGCGAAGCTATTGGTGTATCTGTGATGGCCAACTGAATCCCTTCCAAAATGAGAGCCGGTGAATGACGGCACAGTGCTCGGAACGTCATGGCGATGTATCCAATCAGATCACGGACATGGTCACGTGTTCGGGCTCTCCTTGTAGCGAGTGGGGCGCTGTCTTCTCCAGCATCTCCGTCTCCACATTCAAGGATCGGCGGCATTCAAGCGCTGGTGAACTGACAGATACAGCGGAACTAACGTGTTGTTGTGTTTGAAATTCCTATACACAAATCCTTTGCCTTTTCTACACTGTTAAAAGTTTACAAAGCACGTCAGTGGGTGAAGGACAACATTTCAACTCAAATAACTTTAGCGTCCATGGTGCCTTCGTATAAATAAAAACATTCTCACGGTTCAAAACAAGTTGGAGGAACAAGACTTCTAACTGGCGACAGTTCTGGCATCAGACACAACATCAAACTCTCTGCTTCCCTCTCTGTATCAAAATGGATCATTCCCCTTCATCAGTCTGTGACTTGGCTCAGTTTGTCTGTCTCCTTCGCATTCTGAGCATGCGCCACACACCCACTGAGATCACATTTTATTTACACGGCTACGACTGGAGACTTTCTGATTATTATGTCTGTAACGTTCTCCTTCGCGTGTCACTGATAACGCCGAATTTAACGTCGAGATAAACCAGTTAATAAGAACCAGATCGCAGTAAGATTAACCATTTACTGTTCACTCTTCACATTAACATATGGTGAAAACTGTTGATAAAACAATACAAGATTGATACAGTATTTGTTCCTTCCTTAATATCTCATTTCAAGTGTAAATACTTGCAAAGGTGACTATAACTACATTACACTAAGGTGCAGTATACAGGGAGAGTTTACCTGCTCCATTGACTACTTTAAATACACTTCCATGCAAACTATCCGCGACTCTTTAACTAACGAAAGCATAAACATTATCTACCGTCGTTACTTCTAACAGGATCGGCATTAACATCTTAGTTCAATATATCGATTATCTATTAACTTACAGCATTGCTCTCACTGTGATTTCTCATGCCTGCAAACAACTTCTGCTCAGGTGAGCCTCGTGGTGAGCCCCCACCCTCGCGCTAATTTCAAACCGGTATTTTCCCACAAGACGCGGCGAAACCGGATGTGACGTCATCGCATGCCGATGTATTTTACATGCAATGAATACACTTTAAACACTTCTAATTCTAACTAGAAAATACTATTGAATGAATTACTAAGCGAAAATATTATAAACTAAAAAACTGTCGTAAAGACAGCACAATGTCCCTCCCGGCATTTGACGGTGGTAAACTCAGAGTCAGCAATGGTATTGACCCTCAGGAGTAGGTGATTAGGCTTTTTCGTTGGAGATCGATAAACTGCCGGTGGTGTGTGTCTGGATGAGTGGGTCATTTTCAGACTGGAAGGAGATAGCGTTTGGAGTACCCCAGAGAGCAGTCCCTGACCACAGTTGTTCACAGTTTAATATCCTGGCGGAGGCAGCGAGATGTGAGATGCCCCAGTCTGCTGGTGAGGCAGAAAGAGTGTTGGGGGAGGGGAGGCTATTCACATGCAATTTCGTAGCTTTGCAATCAGTACATAGTGCACTGTGGGGCTGCAGTGGCGGGTCCCAATCTGCTAAGTAGATTTGCTGACGGCACTACATTGATCGACCGAATCCGAAATAATAACGAGGCAGCCGACAGAGAAGAAATCATCACCCCGACACAGTGGTGTCAAGAAAACAACCTCTCCCTCATTGTGACAAAAACACAGGAGCTGGTTGTGGATTACAGGAGGAATGGAGACAGGAACCAAATTCAACATTTCCAAGTCTGTTATTGACACAAAATGCACATTTTAATATTGATCATGACACAATGTATTTTATACATTGCTAATGACATAAATCATATTTACAGATTGTTACTGACAGAGAATTGTATAATTTGTGTTCCGTGTGTTAACTGAATGTACTTGTCTGTGATGCTGCCACAAGTCAGTGTTTCTCTGTCCCTGTACCTTCCCGTACTTGTGCAATTGGCAATAAATTCAACAGGACCTGAGAAATCTCAGTGAGATTTGATTCGTGATGATCATCTTGGCAACTCGCTAATGTATGCGACAGTACACTGTTAAACACAAAACACTGAACATTGTCGATGATCGTATAATCGTATAATTGAATCGTATAAGAGAATCGTATAATTTGTGTTCCGTGTGTTATCTGAATGTACTTGCCTGTGATGCTACCACAAGTCAGTGTTTCTCTGTCCCTGTACCTTCCCGTACTTGAGCACTTGGCAATAAATTCAACAGGACCTGAGAAATCTCAGTGAGATTTGATTCGTGATGATCATCTTGGCAGCTCGGTAGGTCGAATGTATGAGACTGTACACTGTTAAATGCAAAACCCTGAACAGTGTCGATGATCAGAGGGATCTTAGACTCCAAGTGCATCGCTCCCTGAAAGAGACTGCACAGATTGATCCGGTGGTTAAGAAGGCAAATGACATGGTTGTCCTTATTAGTTGAAGCATTGAGTTCAAAAGTCGGGAAGTTGTGTTGCGCCTGTTACGAGCCTGCGGTCGTACTGTGACTGTTTCTTTAAGAGCGCCGGCGTGAGGAGGCGGGACTATGACGTCAGTCAGGCTGACAGCGCTGACCGTGGACTGCACCATGAGAGAGAGAGAGAGAGAGAGAGAGAGAGAGAGAGAGAGAGAGAGAGAGAGAGAGAGAGAGAGAGAGAGAGAGAGAGAGAGAGAGAGAGAGAGAGAGAGAGGGGAGAGGGGGAGAGGGAGAGGGGGAGAGAGGGAGAGAGGGAGAGAGAGAGGGAAGAGGGAAGAGGGGAAGAGGGAGGGAGAGAGAGAGAGAGAGAGAGAGAGAGAGAGAGAAGAAAAGCTGATCGCTTCAGTTAGTCGCAGCAGATGCTTGGAACTCTCTTATGCCCACAAGAGTGGGTTAATCATCGGTACAAGGAAACACAACGAATGTGTGTGGCTGTCACTTCGTATAATCCATAGGAGTGGATTGTGGAATACCTTGTGTTAACCCTTGCCTGGGAATGATGTGTGGTAACCCCTGGAAGACGGTATTCCTGTGACAGGTCACTTTCGCTGATAACTCGTCTGTGGACGGATTCAGCGGATAAGAACTTCGACGGTGGTTGTTTTGAAGTAACGGCCTTTTCTCTACGTTTCACCTTGGATTACAAATATCTCTTTCCCATCATTTATTCCGTGGATTACTGAACTTTCCTACTTTACCATCTCAAGACTCTGAGCATTGTTCCCTCACGCTCGATAGTCTGGGAGTTATATTTACACATATATGCACATAACACTGTTAACTTTCCTTTATTTCGTTAAGTTACTATATTATCAGTCGATACTACTAAAGATAATGGTTTTAACATCAAAACCAGACTCCACTGTGAACTCTATTGCTGCTGGTTCGTTTCTAAAAAGTTACAGTTCGTAACACAATTTTATAAAACTAGTTAGCCCACATCTGGAGTGTTTCATACAGTTCTGGTCGCCCCCATTCTCGGGAGGATGTCGGGGCTTTGGAGAAGGCGCAGAAGAGGTTTACCAGGACACTGCCTGGATTAGAGGGCATGAGCTATAACGAGAGGCTGGACAAACTTGTGTTGTTTTCTCCAGAGCGGCGCAGGCTGGGGTGAGACTGGATGGACGTTTATAAGATTACGAGAGGAATAGATCGAGTGGACAGACGATATATTTTTCCTGGGGGTTGAAATGTCTAATACAGTTAAGGTGAGTGGAGATGTGAGCGGCGTTTGCGTCTTTCCACAGAGTAGTGGGTAAACGGACATCTGTCTGGGGGTGAGAGACCAAAGCGGCCATGTGATCCCGGTTCCTGTTCACGTTTCTCTGCAGATCTGCAGCATCTGCGGGTCACTGCTCTACCTATACGTGTAGCTTCATCTTTCCCCGTTCAGACAAGGCAGTGAGATCCGGATCTGTCACGTCCTCTCGTTGTGGTGGACAATATGTTTTTTTTTCGGCAATATTTTCAGCATGTTTCATTCCACTGTTTTTACCTGCTGAAGTGCTGCCGATGTTTCTGGGTGTCTGACCCACTCATGTGAGAATTTAGCTTTTTATAATTATCTGAGCTTCTCATAAATGTGTGCAGTTCAGTTAAGCTTCACTCCACTACTTCCAAAGCAACCACCCAGTCAGTCAAATAGTTCCACACAATTAAAATAGTTTATTACATCTTTTTTTTTCATTTTGTACTATTTATATAATTTAACAATGTGATAGTTATATTCTTATATTAAATCACAATTGTTAAAATCTATGGTCAAAAATTAGGTTCTACTTCTGAACGAATTTCATGACATATGCCGGTGCTATTAAACTTGATTCTGATATTGATATGGGAGACCCACCACCAGTCACCTGATCCCACTTACCGCAGATCGTAATGAGAGATTAACGCCTTTTCTATTTATTTGCGTTCCTCAGAAAGACAACAGTTCAGATTCCTTCTGTGGTTCCCGAGCAAAAGCTCAGTCTGTCTAATATTTGCACACAATTAAAATGGGGAATTTGTTTATTATCATCATGTACTGAACGACAGTGAAAATCTTCCCTGACGTACCATCCACACAGATCGATACATTACAACGGTACATCGAGCTGATATACGATAAAACAATAACTGTAACAAACATTATGGCTGCAGAGAAAGTGCAGTGCAGATAGACATATGGTGCAGGGTCACGTCGAGTTACATTGTGAGGTCGAGTCCATTTTATCATTCATTTGGCTTATAACTGCAGACAGGAAGCCGTCCTTGAGCCGGGTGGTTCTCTTTAAGGCTTTTGTATCTCTTCCCCGATGGGGGAGCGGGTTTGCAGCAAGAATGTCCAGGTTATGAGGTTCTTTGTGTACAAGGCCTGCTTTTCTGAGGGAGGGGAAGTGTAGGGAGAGTCCATGGATGGAGGCTTGTTTCTCTGATGTTCTCTGCTCTCCAAAGTTCTCTGCAGTTCCTTGCAGTCATGGGCAGAGCAGTAGCCATACAAAGGCGTGAAGTATCGACAAGGAGCTCAGAGAACTTCACCCTGCCTTGTGTAGCTGGATCCTGGACTTCCTGTCAGATCGCCGGCAGATGGTAAGAGTGGGCTCTATCTCCTGTCTCTCTGACCCTCAGGACACATACCCCACAGTGTTGTCTCTTTGGCCCTCTCCTTTACTCTCTGTGCACCCATAACACTGTGTTGCCACCCACAGCTCCAACCTGCTAATGAAATTGGCTGACAACACTACATTGATTGGCCTAACCTCAAATAATAACTTTCAATCGATCAAACGCCTCCCGACAAGGTTCGGTCCAAACATACTTTTCACGCTTCTTCAGGAGATTGGTCAGAGAAAGAGCGATAGCAGCAAAGTTCTTACGAAAATATCCATCCATTCCCAGAAACCTTCTAAGAGCCTTCTTATCAGTCAGAATAGGAAGTTGAGAAATTGCCTGGACTTTTGCCCGAACAGGAGCCAACTTGCTTTGACCAACAACATAGCCAAGACAGGTCACAGTGGCATGGCCAAATTCACTCTTAGCTAACTGTAAGGTCGTCCTGAGAAAGCCTGTCAAACGGCTTCTCTACTGCAGAGATATGCTTTTCCCAAGTGTCACTCCCTGTGGCTAAGTCATCAATATAGGCATCTGTGTGTTCTAACCCTCGAATTACAGAAACAATCATTCTCTGGAATGATCCTGGACCATTTTTCCTTCCAAAAGAGAAAACATTGTGTTCATACAACCCAGAAGGTGTCACAAATGCAAAAATTTCTCTACCTCTGTCCGTCAATGGATCACACCAATACCCTTTCAACAGATCAATCTTTGTAAGAAATTTAGCTTTTCCAGACTTATTGATGCAATTATCCTCCCTAGGGATAGGAGAGGATTCTGTTTTTGTTACTGCATTTACCTTCCCATAATCAGTGCAAAATCTAACGCCACCATCAGGTTAAGGCACAATAACGCAGGGTGAGCTCCAATCTGATGCCAAAGGACTAATAATACCATTTTCATCATATATTCAATTCCTTGCTCAGCCAATTTACACTTTTCGACGTTCATGCAATATGGGTGTTGTTTAATCGGTTTGGCTTGACCAATATCTACATCATGTACTGCGACTGTGGTTTGCTTGGGAACATCGTGAAATAAATCTTTAAACATCAGGATTACTTCCTTCAGCTGTTGTTGTTGCTTTGGCTGCAGATGAGCCAACTCGTTAGCAATGTTTTCTGGAACAACCGAGTTCATTAGCCTAACTGGGACCATGTTTGGCTTGTGAAAATTCTCAGACGAGTAGATTGTTTCATTCTCAATATGTTTTGACAACAACACTCACAGACGGTGCCTGCTTGTCAAAATACGGCTTCATTATATTTATGTGTACCACGGGTGTTAGTTTACGTTGGTCGGGTGTTTTAATAGCATTATTCAGATCATTAATTTGAGAGACTATTTCAAGCACCTTATCTCCCACCTGATATTTTCTTTCTGAAGCCCACTTATCAAACCAACACTTCATTTTGTTTTGAGAGATCTTTAAGTTTTGTCTCACTAGACTACAGACTTGGTGTAGTTTATTCTTGAACTTCTAAACAGAGTCTAACAAGTTAACATGTACATCCCCATCAATCCACTGTTCCTTTAACAAGGACAAGGTTCCCCTCACTATAAATTTTAAAAAGGGTTCACCGAATGCAGTTATAGGGCAGAGTGGGGCCACTGGGGTGACCTGATTCGGTTTACCCACAACTTGACAAGTGCGACAGCTTCTGCAAAAGGTCACAACATCTTTCCTCAAATTAGGCCAGTAGAATTATTACATAACTGTTTACAGTTTTATTCACTCCAAAATGTCGACCTAATGGCATACTGTGGGCCAAAGTTAAAATTTCAGCCATATAACTTTAGGAACTACAACTTGGTGAACAATTTCCCATTCCTCACTCGCTGGTATAGCAGGTGGCCTCCACTTCCTCATTGACACTTCATCATGAGATAATACCCTACTGGCACATTCTTAATCTCATCATCTGAGAGGGCTGTTTCTTTTAAAGCTTCAATCTCAGGGTCTCGGTTCTGTTCTGCTATAAACTCCTTCCTAGACAGGGATAAATCTTTCTCATCAGACTTACGACTGAATCCTGTTGAAACAATGAAGGCAGAAATTCCCTGACAAGTCATCATAACCTGAATCCCGATTTTGGCTATCATGGGTATCAGAATCATGCTGCACAGATTCGTCTGCGTCGGCATACTTTTAGCCATACTTTGAGTTCCTGCGCAGGAAGGATAAATGTTAAAATCCATCTGTGGGTCATCAGCGGTTGTCTTAGTTGTCAACAGCGCTGCAGGAACAATTTTAGGTCATTCCTTAACAGCAAACTAACATCTTCCAATGGTAAAATGGAGTATAATCCAATTTTAACAGGTCCCAAAAGCAACCCTGACAGTAAATTTACCTTGTACAATGGCACAGAAACCATGCTACCCCCAAAGCCTTTAATAAGATTTACTTCATCAGTGTTCGTCTCATCACCAAACTTTAGAATGCTGTCTAATATAAGTGACTGAGAATCCCCAGTAACTCGAAGAATTTTTGGTAGTTGGGTTGACCCTTCCTTTACTAATACAAACCCATTTGACATAAAATGATCAAAAGCCTTCTTAATTCAGTCAGAGTTCTCAGTCCATAACGGAGCCTCAACAGAATGTTCAGAACCCTGTGGGTTTATAGGTGCGTCAACAAACTGAACACCGGCATTTGGGACTGGCTTCTTTTCATTTTTCTTATTCAGGATAGAACAATTAGCCATCACATGACCAGCTTTCTTACAATAGTAATGAGCAAGACCAGAATATTTCTCTTTCAACTGCTTCCCTTCATCCTTACTCTTGTCACTAGTCCCAGCTGTAATTTCTGGTTTACCCTGGTGATCTCTGGCACTCTTTTGGAAGCTCTTATTTGGGATAATCTTAACCTTATGAGTAAAAGCAAACTCATCTGCTATTCTATCAGACTCCTGCAAATTGGCAGTATCCTTTTCATCTAAATATGTCTTTATGTCGTCAGGAGCACACCTTTTGAATTCTTCAATTAAAACTAACTCTTTCAAGCTATTAAAATCATCATATATTTATCATCATCATATATGTGCACCAGCGATCAAAACACACAGACTTCTCATAAGCAAATTACATATGTCCGGTTCACAGATTTCCACAAATTTCAAAACTTTTGCCTGTATGATTCTGGGACAAACTCGTAAGCTTTGAGCACAGCCTGTTTCACTATGTCACAATCAGCTGCTTCATCAACTGTCAAAGCAGAATAGGCTTGCTAAGCCTCCCCCTTTGTAAGAGAACCAACCCTCTTTTGGCCACTTTAAATTCTAAGCAACCTTCTCAAAATGCTGTAAGTATTTATCAACCTCTTTCTGATCAAATGGAGGTACCAATTTAATTTCCTGACTAGCCTCAAACTTATCACCAGAGTCTAACGCTAGACCCCTTTGCTGAAACCACTGTATCTTTTCCAGCTCGAATAGCCTCTGTCTTTCTGCTTCCTCCTTCTGTTTTTCTGCCTCCTCTCTGATTTTCTGCCTCTCTAGCCTCAAATTGCCTCTGCCTTTCCGGAGCCTCCATCTTTAATTTTTCTAACTTGTCCTGGAGCTCAAGCTCACTAGGTTTACTTCCAGGAAACACGTCCAACTCCTCCACTTTAAACACACCCTCAGATACATAATGTTCAGCTATTACCCTCTGCATCTGTTCCCTCCTCATTGTCAATTTCAACATAGCAAGTTTTAACCTTCTAGCAAGACTCAACAACTCAATCCGTCTGCCATCCTCTAATGCCTCAGAGGTTCCCGCTTCCAAACAACAATCAGCATCCGCTGCTGATTTTCTACACACAAATATATCAAAAGGGACTTCCCCAATGAAATCGATAATTAATGACTACGCCCCCATAGCTGTTCATATCCCAGATGCAGGCCCCAATTTTGTTATGAATCGTAAAGCTTTAGAAACGAATCAGCATCAATAGACTACACCTGGAACAACACACACAAAATACTGGTGGAACACAGCAGGCCAGGCTGCATCTATAAGGAGAAGCATAGTCGACGTTTCAGGCCGAGACCCTTCATCAGGACTGCCTGAGACTGCCTGACAAAGGGTCTCGGCCTGAAACGTTGACAGTGCTTCTCCTTATAGATGCTGCCTGGCCTGCTGTGCTCCACCAGCATTTTGTGTGTGTTTGACTTCCAAGCATCTGCAGATTTCCTCGTGGAGACTACACCAGGAGTCTGTTTTTGATCTTAAAACTATCTTTATTAGAATCGACTTATAATATAGTAACTTAAGCAAGATAAACAAAAGTTAACAGTGTTATGTGTATATATGTGTGTAAATATAAATCCAAAACTATTGAGCTTGGGGGGAACAAGGCTTGGAGTCTTGAGATGGTAAAGTATGAAAGTTCAGTTCAACCACAGAATAGGTGATGAGAGAGATATATGTAATCCAGGGTAAATGTCGAGAGAAGGCAATTATGTCGAATTCCACAGGTTCCATGGTGGTAAAACAAGAGAACAGTCACTGTAGATATTATCTGTCATCCTTCCAAATCCACATAATAATTATCACCCAAAGTGACTTGTCACAAGGCGTATCGTCTTCAAGTGAATTACCACACCACACCCAGGCAAGGGTTAACACATCAGTGGTCTTCACATGATACCCCAAATCAGATCCACTCCTATGGATCAAACGAGGTGACAACCACACATTCGATGTATGATGAATCGATAATTAACCCATACTTGCGGGCATAGGAAAATTCCAAACAGTGACCCTTGGCACCTATTTCCCTTGTATCGATCTTTCCATTTTTCCTCCTTCATCTCCGTCTCACTCTGAGTGTCTGTGTCCTCAGTTAAAACTAAACAAGCTGTGAGTGATGTAAACAAGCTGCAAGTCAGACTGATTAAACTTCCTAATCTCTCTCTCTTAAAATGACAGTCCACAGCAAACAAAACCTAGGGATTCATTACAACTGACTGGTGTGCCAGTAGTTGGAATGACTGAGTGAATCCTATCCCACATTCTCAGCAGGTAAATGGCTCTTCTCCAGTGTGAACTCGCTGATGTCTCTGTAGTGTGGAAGAGTGAGTGAATCTCTTCCCACATTCTGAGCAGGTGAATGGCCTCTCTCCAGTGTGAGCTCGCTGATGTTCCAGCAATCTGGATGAGTTATTGAATCTCTTCCCACAGACTAAGCAGATGAACGGCTTCTCCCCAGTGTGAACTCGCTGATGTTCCAGTAATCTGGATGACTCAGTGAATCTCTTCCCACAGACTAAGCAGATGAACGGCTTCTCCCCAGTGTGAACTGACTGGTGTCTCTGCAGGGAGCGTGAGTGACTGAACCTCTTCCCACATTCTGAGCAGGGGAATGGCTTCTCTCCAGTGTGAACTCGCTGATGAGTCTGCAGGTCGGATGAGCGAGTGAATCTCTTCCCACATTCTGAGCAGAGGAACGGCTTCTCCCCAGTGTGAACTCGCTGGTGTTTCAGAAGGTTGGATGACAGAGTGAACCGTTTCCCACATTCTGTGCAATTGAACGGCTTTTCACCGGTGTGAGCACGCTCATGTCTCAGTAGGTAGGATGACTGAGTGAATCCCTTCCCACATTCTGAGCAGATGAATGGCTTCTCCCCAGTGTGAGCTCGCTGGTGTCTCTGTAGAGCGGATGAATGAGTGAATCTCTTCCCACATTCTGAGCAGATGAATGGCTTCTCCCCAGTGTGAGCTCGCTGGTGTCTCTGTAGGGCGGATGAATGAGTGAATCTCTTCCCACATTCTGAGCAGGTGAACGGCCTCTCTCCAGTGTGAACTCGCTGATGACTCCGTAGGTTGGATGACTGAGTGAATCCCTTCCCACATTCTGAACAGGTGAACGGCTTCACCCCAGTGTGAATTCGCTGATGACTCTGTAGGTGGGATGACACAGTGAATCTCTTCCCACAGACTGAGCAGGTGAATGGCTTCTCCCCAGTGTGAACACGCTGGTGACTCCGTAGGTCGGATGACTGGGTGAATTCCTTCCCACAGACTGAGCAGTTGAACGGCTTCTCCCCCGTGTGAACTCGCTGATGTCTCTGTAGGCGGGATATCAGAGTGAATCCTTTCCCACAGTCTGAGCAGGTGAATGGCCTCTCCCCAGTGTGAACTGGCAGATGACTCTGTAGGTGGGATGACTGAGTGAATCTCTTCCCGCATTCTGAACAGGTGAATGGCTTCTCCCCAGTGTGAAGTCGCTGATGTCTCTGTAGGGTGGATAACTCACTGAATCCTTTCCCACATTCTGAACAGGTGAACGGCTTCTCCCCAGTGTGAACTCGCTGGTGTCTCTGTAGGGTGGATAAATCACTGAATCCTTTCCCGCATTCTGAACAGGTGAATGGCTTCTCCCCAGTGTGAACTCGCTGATGTCTCAGTAGGCTGGATAAATCACTGAATCCTTTCCCACATTCTGAGCAGGTGAATGGCTTCTCCCCAGAGTGAACTCGCTGATGTACCAGTAGGTTGGATAACTCACTGAATCCTTTCCCACATTCTGAGCATGTGAATGGCTTCTCCCCAGTGTGAACTCGCTGATGTCTCCATAGGTTGGATAACTGAGTGAATCCCTTCGCACAGACTGAGCAGGTGAATGGCTTCTCCCCAGTGTGAACTCGCTGATGTACCAGTAGGTTGGATAACTCACTGAATCCTTTCCCACATTCTGAGCAGGTGAATGGCTTCTCCCCAGTGTGAACTCGCTGATGTACCAGTAGGTTGGATGACCGAGTGAATCCCTTCGCACAGACTGAGCAGGTGAACGGCTTCTCCCCAGTGTGAGCTCGCTGATGTCTCTGTAGGGCGGATGAATGAGTGAATCTCTTCCCACAGACTGAGCAGGTGAACGGCCTCTCTCCAGTGTGAACTCGCTGGGGACTCCGTAGGTTGGATGACTGAGTGAATCTCTTCTCACATTCTGAACAGGTGAACGGCCTCTCCCCAGTGTGAACTCGCTGGGGACTCCGTAGGTTGGATGACTGAGTGAATCCCTTCCCACAGACTGAACAGGTGAATGGCTTCTCCCCAGTGTGAACTTGCTGGTGAGCCATTAGGTCAAATGACTGAGTGAATCCTTTCCCAGAAATTCAGCAGATCACCAGACTCTACCAGGTGTGGTGTGAACTGACTGATGTGTCCACAGGTCCAACTGAATCCTTTCTCACACACAGAACAATGGCCTTTCTCACACACAATGGCCTTGCCCAGTGTGAACTTGCTGATGTACCTTCAATTGTGATAACTTTGTGAATCTATTCCCACTGTCTGAGCAGGTGAACAGCCTTTCTCCTGTGTAAAATGACTGGCTTGCTATTTGGTCAAATGATCAATTGAATCCCTCCCCACAGTCTGAGTAGGAAGGATAATCGACTGAATCCCTCGCTCCACTTCTTAAATATCCAGACAGAGACAGCAAAACTGGCGTTTTCTGTTTGAGATCCCCGGCGACAAATTCCTTCTCGTTTTTAACCTGTGAAAAGATTTACAAAATCCATCAATGGGTGTAGGACAACATTTCAGATGAGATTACTTGAGTTACCAAGGTTTGATTTGGTATCAAACGGTTACAGTGGGGTTTATCCCAAGCTGGACAGAGAAATCAACTCCTGACTGGGCAGAGTGCTGGCATCTGGAGTGACCATCAATTCCCCGAAGCTCTTCCTGTCTCTATTAAAATGGGGCATTTCTGCCGTCTCCAATCTGTGACCTGGCTCAGTTTGACTCTCTCCATTGGTATTATTCCCTGTTCCTGCTGAGCTGCATGGGTGCCTGGCCCCACAGTAACTGAAACACTCTCACACAAACAGTCTTTGTGGATGTGCATCTGGGATTTTATTTTATGTATTATTAACTTAAAGTGCTACAGCTTTAACACCATATAAAAAAATTCCTGCTGAGATGACTGGTTGGTCCGCACAGCTGTTAAAAGGGGTTAGAGTGAATTTTTGTAATATTTCAGGTTCTTGTAGAAAAGTACAACACAGAAACAGGTCCTTTTGGCCATCTAGTCTGTGCTGAACTATTTAAACTGCCACTCCCACACCCCTACCATCCAGGTACCTACACAAACCTCTTAAATGTTGAAATCGAGCTCGCATGCACCACTTGTGCTGGCTGCTCATTCCACACCAAGATGACCATCTGTGTGAAGAAGTTTCCCCTCATGTTCCCCTCAACATTTCACCTTTCACCCTTGACCCCTGGTTGAAGTCCTACCCAATCTCAGTGGAGAAAGCCAGCTTGCATTTACACTATCTATGCCCCTCTACCACAATCAAATCTCCCCTCAATCTTCTACATTCCAATGAATAAAGTCCTGACCTGTTCAATCTTTCCTTATAACCCAAGTCCTCCAAACTTGGCAACATCCTTGTGAATTTTCTCTGAAATCTTTGAATCTCTTTTAAATCTTTCCTGTAGGTAGGTGACCAAAACATCACCCAATACTCCAAATTAGGCCTCTTTTACAAGTCAACATAATATCCATCTATCGTCAGTATTTGGTTCATGAAAGCCAATGGGCTAAAATCTTTCTTTCCGTCACTATCTAACTGTGATACCACTTTCAGTGAATTAAGGACTTGTATTCCCCGGTCCATTCCTTCTACAACACTCCTCCGTGCCCGACCAGTCACTGTGAAAGACCTCCCTTGGTAGGTCAAACCAAAGTGCAACAACTCACACTGGTCTGAATTAAATTCCATTTTCCATTTCTCAAACCATTTTCCCAGGGGGTCCAGATTGCACTGCAAGCCATGATAGTCTTCCTCGCTGTCCAGAACACCACCAGTCTTGGTGGTCATAAATCTGCTAATCCAGTTAACCACACTATCATCCAGATTACTGATCTAGATGACAAACCACAACAGATCCAGCACTGATCCCTGTGGCAACCACTAGACACAGGCCTCCAGTCAGAGAGGCAACCATCTGCTACCACACTCTGGCTTCTCCCAAAGACAGTGTCTCATCCAATTTACTGTCTCATCTTGAATGCTAAGTGAATGAACCTTCTTGACCAACCTCCCATATGAGACTTTGTCAAGTGCCTTGCTAAAGTCCATGTAGACAACATCCACTGCCTTGTCTTCATCCACTATCCTGATAACTTCCTCGAGAGACTCTATAAGATTGGTTAGACATGACCTATCCTGCGCAAAGCCATGTTGCCTATACTTAATCATTCCACATCTATCCAAATACTTATATTTCCGGTTCCTGCTCATACGTTCCAGTAACTTCCCCACTATTCACTTCTAGTCACCACTCCGTGGGTTTGGAGATTTCCCTTGAATTTCATAGAATCATAGAAATCTATAGCACATTACAGACCCTTTGGCCCACAGTGCTGTGCCGACTATGCAACTTACTCTAGAAACTGCCTGGAGTTTCCATAGCGCATAGCCCTCTATTTTTCTGAGCTCCATGTAACTATCTAAGAGAGTGTTAAAAGTCCCTGTTGTATCTGCCTCGACATCCGCTGCTGGCAGTGCATTCGACACATCCAACACTCTCTGTGTAAAAAACCTACCCCTGACATCCCCTCCGCATATATTTCCAGGCACCTTAAAACTATGCCCCATCCTGTTAGCCATGTTAACGCTGGGAAAAAATCCTCTGACTCTCCACACACTCAATGCCCCTCATCATCTTATACACCTAAAAAAGGCTCCAAACATAAACAAAGAAATTATACATTGCTCTGAGGATTTGTTAGAAGTAAACAAAATTATGAGGGTATAGATAGGGTAAATGCAAGCAGCTTTTTCCACTGAGGTTGGGTGGGACGACAACCAGAGGTCATGGGTAAGTGGGGAAGGTGAACATTTAATGGGAACATTTGGAAAAGTTCTTTGCTGAAATGGTCGTGAGAGTGCAGAATGAGATGTCAGCACTAGTGGAGAATATGAGCTCGATTTCACCATTAAGAGAAGTTTGACAGGTACCTGGATGGTAGGGGTATGGAGGGTGATGATCCCAGTGCAGGTAGTTGCATTAGAGAGATTAAATGTTTTTTGGCATTGACTAGATGGGCCAAATAGCCTGTTTCTGTACTGAACTTCTTCATGTTTCTGTGACAGAGAAGCTGGCCAAACTTGTTTGGAAGGGAAAAGGTAGGAGTGACAATGGAGCAGCAATGGCTGGAGTTTCTGGGAGCAATTCGAGAGCTGAGTGATCGATACATCCCAAAGACGTGGAAGCATTGGAATGGCAGCAGGGCACAACCGTGGGTTAAATGAGAATCCAAAACCAACATAAAATCAGAGGAGAGGGCAAACAAAAGAGCAAAGGACCATTAGGAAGCTTTTAGAATCCAACAGAAGACAACTAAAGGAAAGTCAGATGAGTTCGGGAGTGGAATTATGAAATGGCTGTCATTAATGAGTTTTGGTTGCACCCAACAGTCCGCGGCATTTAGAGGAACAAGATATACAGGGTCTCATTATCTCTTGAAAACCAAGATTCCCTGCACTAGTTAGCATTCAACTTTTATTTTGTCAGACACATACAAACTCTACACCCTAAAATTTCACTTCTGAAGAACTCCCACTTACCAAGTACTCCTTTGCAAAAAAACATCCTGTCCCAATCCACACTTGTCAAATCCTTGTAAATACCATAAAAATTGGCCTTTCTCCAATTTAGAATCTCAAGAGAGGTCCAGGCCTCTGCTTTTCTGTATTTACTTGGAATCTCATGATCAGTAGATACAAAGTGTTCCCATACACTAATTTCTGTCACTTGCCCTAGATCACTTCCCAATAGCTTATTGCACACTTCTACATCGGGAATTTTACATACTGATTAAGGTAGATTTGATAAGCTCAACCCCATCTAGTCCTTTTACAGCCTAGGATTCCAGTCAATAAACGGAAAGTTAAAATCATTCACTTTATCAACCTTTGTTTCTTGGCATAGTCCACAATCTCTCTACAGATTTGTTCCTTGAAATCCCTCAGACTGTTGGGCGCAAGCAAGTCCAAGTAATGGCTACAATATCATAATTTCATGTCCTGAGGTCTGAATGACATCTGTTTGGTGTCAAAAATGAACCTTGCCCTCAATGTCACTGAAACAAAGGAGCTGGCTGCAGACTACAGGAGAAATGGAGACAGGCTGACCCAGGATCTGCGGTTGAGAGGGTGAACAGCTTTAAGTTCCCTGGCACACACAACACCGAGGATCTCACCTGGTCTGTACATACTGGCTGTGTGGTGAAAAAGGCACAACAGCACCACTTTCACCGCAGGCGGTTCAGGAAGTGTGGGACGGGGCCCCAAATACTAACAACTTTCCACAGGGGCAAAATTGAGAGCATCCTGACTGGCTGCATCACTGCCTGGTATGGGTGCTGTACTTCACTCAGTTGCAGGATTCTGCAGAGAGTGGTGCGGACAGCCCAGCGCATATGTAGATGTGAACTTCTCACTATTTAGGACATTGACAAAAACAGGTGTGTAAAAAGGGCCACTGTGTAAAAAGGATCATTGGGGAACAGAGTCACCCCAACCACAAACTGTTCCAGCTGCTACCATCTGGGAAACGGTACCACAGCCAGAAAGCCCGGACCAACAGGCCTAGGGACAGCTTCTTCCACCAGGCCCTCTGATTGATTAATTCATGCTGATACAATTGTACTTTTATTTATCCGGACTGTCCTTTTGTACATACTATTTATTATAAACTATTATAAATTTCACATTGCACATTTAGACAGAGACCGTAACATAAAGATTTCTACAACTCATGTATGAAGAATGTAAGTAATAAAGTCAATTCGATTCAATTCACCCTCTCCACTATCTGCTCTGTCATTCTGGCTCCAATCCTCCCTGCAACTTTAGTTTAACCACCCACCCCACAGGGGAGCACCAGCAAGCCTTGCCAATAGGATACTCATCCCTTTCTACTTCTGTTCCACTAACTAACAAATCCCCTATCACCCCTTTGACTTTCCTCTGCCAGGTAATTCCCCCCAACAGTTTCTAAAGTGTCCACCTGTTGTTGTGTGGGATAGCAACAAGAGTACTCGGCGATGGCTATTTAACCTCATTCCCCTTCCTGACTCTCACCCAGTTTCCTGCGTCCTGCACCCTGGGTACAACTCACCTCTCTGCTCGTCATACCTATCACACCCTCTGACGCTTGGATGATGCGGAATTCATCCATTTCCAGCTCCAACTCCTTAAAGTGCAGCTGGATATACCCCTTCTACGTGAGGGCGTCAGGGACACTGGAGGTCTCCCCGCCTTCCCACCAATATCCCCTCTAATTTGTAATGACCAGTGTGTGCAAAAACCTTGTACTGTACAATTTTTACCAAGTGACAACAACATGTGCAAACTGAATTTTATATAGAGAGGTATTCATTTCAACAGCGAGCAAATCACTGTCAGTAAGAACTTTAATCTCCTCTGGTTGAGTCTTGATTGAGTTCATCTGCACTCTCACACAACCTATGTAACAGGTTAATGAAGGATTTACTCGCCACAGCTTCTGCAAACCACCTATTTGTGATTTTCTTGCTAAATGATGCTTTCAATTTCAGATTTCCAAATATCACTCCACTTCTTCCCACTTGAAAATTCTCCAGCAACAATACAGACGGTATTGTACATAAGTATTTCCCATGAAGTCTCACCCAGGTGACTGACAGTGGTGAACTCAGTGATGGTAATGCCAAGGAATACTGCCTTTAAGGACAGTAGTCCGTCTCCCTGGAGTCTGGCACATTTGTGATGTGAAAGCTACTTGTTGCCCAGGGCAAAGGTGTTTGATATCATTACGTAGCCAGACAGAATTGGTGGAAGCATGTTCTCACTGGTAGAAAAATGCAGACCGAGAGGAGGTAGAACAAGCAACACACACAAAATGCTGGAGGAACTCAGCAGGCCAGGCATTATCTATGGAAAAGAGTACTAATGCTGAATTCCTCCAGCAATTTGTGTGTGTAGCTTGGATTTCCAGCACCTGCAGATTTCCTCTTTGTGATTGGAGGTAGATCAAAGATGATTTTCTCAACTGGTGATGTAAAAGATTTTAGAGCCATAGAATAGAACACGACAGCACAGTACAGGCCCTTCAGCCCTCCATGTTGTGCCAACCCATATAAACCTTAAAAAAAAGAACTAAACGCACACTACCCCGTAACCCTCCATTTTTCTTTCATCCATGTGCCTGTCCAAGAGGCTGTTAAATACCCCTAATGTTTTAGCCTCCACCATCACCCCTGGCAAGTCATTCCAGTCACTCACAACCCTCTGTGTAAAAAAAAAACTTACCCCTGATGTCTCCCCTAAACTTCCCTCCCTTAATTTTATACATATGCCCTCTGGTGTTTGCTGTTGGTGCCCTGGGAAACGGGTACTGACTATCCACCCTGTCTATGCCTCTCGTAATCTTTTAGCCCTCTATCAAGTTCTAGACCTTTCATATTATTTCACATTTCATAAAGATTGAAACAGAATAGGCTGAAACACAATGTTCAAAAGTGCTGGCGTTCAATCCACTTGGTGCATTGACTCATTACATTTTTTGGGTTTATGTTTGTCAGAAACACATCCAACAGATTTCCCAGCAGAAGTGCAGGAAAATTCTGGACCTGATTTCAAATGAACCACTGAGCACTCTGAAAAAAAGGTGCGGCAGAGGCCGATTTCTCCCTTGTGCTTTTATTTTTAGGGTGAACTATGTAACATTGATGGTGATTAATGATCATTACTTTCAGGCGACAGCCCTCCAAACATGTGACGAACCACAGTAAAACTTAGTGAACCTGCCAAGGTAGGGTCTTGGGTGTCGGACCAGCAGATTTTCTGTATTATTAGATGTTCTCATATTAATACATCATACCTCACTTCGAAATCACTGTTTTTAGACATCAGAGTATACAATGATGTGTTCCACATAACCTGCAAGTTTAAAAGAAGCTCAGAAAATAAGGTCAAAGTAAGTTTCAAAGTCATCTGGGAAACAGAAACGTGCAAGTTAAAAGGGAGCAGAGATACCTGACTGACCTGCTTGAGGTGTTGAGCTACCTAAAATGCATTCTTGAACGTATAGTGTAGATTTAAAGCATTAATTGGATTTAAATTATTTCATTAAATTAACATTATCTTGGATCTCTTAATCCTAATTCACAAGTTTAACGTAAGATTAACCTTTCTGCATTTGGATAACTACAATCTTTGTTCTTTTCTTTTGAAAAATGCAGTCACATCATAACACTATTCAAACTTCAGACCAAAAGTCTTTTTTTTCCCCCTTCTATTTTTTCCCAGGAAAAAAAATACTATAAACTTTTTGCTATTTAAAATTGGTAACATTTGTCAATTCATGCTGTTGTTTAAAATTAAATTGCTTAACTCCCTGAAGCAAACTTGTAAGTTCACTAGCTAATAAAGAATTGAACAAAGAGGATTGTATATTTTACGCACAAAGCAGCATAATATCAATGCTCCTACATCATAAATTGGGAGACGAATGTACACATCCCAACCTTATTAGGTATTTGTACTCAATTTTTCCCACAGATGGTGACCTGCTAATCTTGGCTGGTTCATCAGGCATAGCATGGAGTAGATTTGAAGGGAGATGGGGTGGTTTGTGTATTTGCGGCAGTGCTGGGAGGAAAAATCAGCATGAATGATGAATGTCTTTAATGTCCCTTCCTATAAAATACTCTACAAATGTTTCACACTTATTTGACCTTACTTTTACACTTACACTTACTTTTTTTAAATCATTAATACACTTTAGTCAGGATTACTTAGAATTTCAACATCTCTTTTCCAGCGAAAATAATAAGTGGGAAGGGGTATAATTTAAAGATCCTATATATTCAGTTTAATCTACCCCATTCTAATGAAATGTTTATTCAGTTATTCATGCTATTGACAAGGCTCCGAATAAACCAAATGAGGACCAATAGGTGTGGTCCATTCTTACAACCAGTTCAATGGCATAATTTTAAACTCACTTCTCCACGTCTTCACATTTAGGAGCAGAATCACAAGAAGAGGTGGCAAATGACCAGCGAAAGCTTCACACAGAATCACAGAATAATTATTATAAAATTATTGTTGGCATGAAAGGAGATCATCAACCAGAACTATCCTCTCAATTCCAATCCTTTTCTCTTGCCCTGCATCACTCAAAAATTCCCTCTCATTTCCTTTCCAATTCTATTTGAAAGTACCATCTTAGTCTTTGACAGTACTGTCCTGTGGATATCCAGTAACTGTGCTCTGGAAGTCCAAACCACAGTAGAATCTTTGCTAATCTACAATGCTAGCACTGCACCTCACCATACTTTATGTCCGGTAATTTAACCAAGATTCCGATTTTCTAATCACAGAAAAGACTAAGTACTGATTTAAAACAAAGGCTAAGGTTTAAACTTTCATCTTATGCTGATGATCATCTAATGTTATACTGCTTTTCCACATATATATATATATAAATAAATAAGACAGATAAATAAATAAATAAATAAATAAATAAGGAATGACAGATAAGGTTGTGGCCTAAGGTAGAAGGAGTCAATTTTAGAAAATCTAGCTCATCTATTTTTCAACATAGTCCACTCCTACATTTACACACTTAGTCCAGCGGTCGTGTAACATACGAATCTTGGACCTCCAGAGAGTGTCCACAGATGGGTGATGTAAAAGATTTTGTTCCCTTTCTCCGAGTTCCTAATCCTTGCATTTAGATAGCTGGAGCTCAGCTCTGTCTGTGAGATCCATCGGTTCCCATTCCCTCATCAACCGGAAGCTCCCCGGGGCCCGGGTACGGATCGTGGGGCTGATAGAGAGGGAAGAGAACAGGACTGTCCCGGAACTGCTGCCCACGGTGTCCGAAATTCAGAGGAATTTTCCCGAAGTCGGTGTTTAAGATAAAAACACGGAGAATCGCTCTTACCTGCAACCGACATTTTCAAGGCCTTGTCTACTGCGCGCATGCGTGATACTCGGGGATGTCGTCAGCCTGACGCCTGCGCAGTTCATCAGTGCTTCAGTGCCTGATAAAAATTATTCGCGCACGGCCTTAAGGGTAATAACGGTGCCATTAAACAGTTCTTGACGCACCGGTTCAATGTCCATATCTCATTTTTTTTCGGGTATATAGAAAGAATCTGCAGCTTTTTTAACGCAGGAAGCGGCTCACATGAACAATATACTCAATATCAACGTGTATTTAATGCCAAGGTAAAATGTGGATATAAAACACAAGAGATTCTGCAGTGGCTGGACATGCAGAGACGCACACACACAAAATGGTGGAGGAGCTCTGCAGTTCAGGTAGCAACTAAGCAGCGGAGTCCACAGTCTAGGCATGCTGAAGAGGATCGGTCTAAAAGTTGTTTATTTATTCCTTTCCACAATTGCTGCCTGATCTTTTGATTTCCACTAGTATTTTGCAGAAACTAACCATCTTTTTTTTTCGGTCAACCAGTTTCCAAATTTTTCTGATCTTCCTTTTGTAGCCATATCCTGCTGGTCTGATTCCGCCTCCTCCTCATAAACTCTAGACCCCATCTCTCTCTGGAGCCCCAAAGTCTGACTCAGGCTGGCAACTCTTCGGTTTCTGGCTCTGCACCATTGAAGATTCACTCGCTAGTCTGCTGTCAGACTTTAGAGGTGCATTGTGTTACGAGACCGCAGATTCGTTTACTGTGAGTGTCGCTTTAAGTGCTTGACTGAGGCGGGTCTGTGACGTCACACAGGCGCTACAGCAGAGACAGAGAGACAGAGGGGAGAGGAGAGAGGGAGGAGAGGGAGGGTGAGAGAGATAGAGGGAGAGGAAGAGAGAAATAGTGAGAGAGACTTCAGCTTGTCACTGCTATGCCCAAAAGATTGGGTTGATCATCGGCACGCAGTGCACAACGGATGTGTGACTGTCACTTCGTATCATCCATATGTGTGGATTTCCCTTACCCGGAATCGGGGTGTTTTGTGGTAACCACCCGAAGACGATATTCCTGTGACTGTCACCTTGTGATATTTCTAAGTGTATTTCGGAACTAATCGCCGGATACGATCTTCGGCGACTGTTATTTCGTTTACCCAGCGTGGAATGTGTGTGGAATTCTTCGTAATTGCCATCTCTCTACATCTTCGTGTGGATTTACAAATCTCTCCTCTCACTCACTTATTCCGTGGATTACTGAACTTTTCCACTTTACCATCTGAAGACTTTAAGCATTGTTTCCCAAGATTGATAGTTTGGGAGCTATATATACGCACAACAATGTTAACTTCTGTTTAGTTCGTTTAATCTTTTATATTTAGAGCAGATACTAATGAAGAAAGTGGTTTTAACATCGAAACAAGACTCCGTTAGTGATGTGTTGCTGCTGGTATGTAACAATTGCAACAACCCAGCTGTCTGAGGCACAGTCCTTTAAAATAGGTGAAAATGACCCAAAACGTTGAAAAGAGCAGGGAAGAATGAGTTTAACCAACTTCGTCCGGAGCCCTGAAGAACATCAAGACCACAGATAACTCATCCTCTTACACCGCCTAGAGGAAAATCATGCAGGAAATTCATGCAGGTTGGTCGTGTGGATAGTCAGAGGCTTTTTCCCATGGCAGAAACGGCTAACACGAGGGGGAATAGGTTAAGCTGCCTGGAAGTAGGTACAGAGGAGATGTCAGAGCTAAGTTTTTTTTAAAGCAAAGTGTGGTGTTTGTGTGGAATGCACTGCCAGCGATGGCGGTAGAAGCGGATACAATACTTTTAAAAGACTCTTAGATAGGTACATGGAGCTTAGGAAAATAGGTGGCTATGCGGTAGGGTAATTTTAAAGCAGTTTCTAGTGTAAGTTACATGGTCGGCACAAATTGTGGGCCAAAGCATTTATCATGCATTGTAGATTTCTATGATTCTATGAAATTCAAGAGAAATCTCCTATCCCACGGAGTGGTGACTAGTTGCAGCCTGTCATCACAGGGAGAGTGAGAGAAGAACGGCTGGGGTAGATTTTAATATACTGATATGGAACAGAAACATGGGCAGGAAACAGATGGGCCGAGTGGCCACTCTGGTGTACAGTGTGAGTGTGGTAGAGAGAGTAAGTACCTGAGACACGGGATTTGATACAAACTGATTTATCTGTCACAGATCCACAATATTAAACGGCAGTCTAGTTTAAGGCTAACATCAGCAGAACGGACTCCTCCAATGTTCAGTGACCAGGGTTCAGTCCTGGGTGCGATAAGCAGCCGCAAGAACTGCAGAATCTGACAGTAACAGTCCCTCATGGACCTGCAGCTGCCTTCAGTCACCGTGATGGTTAAACATTTAACACGGAGCTGATTTGAACTTCCTCCCTGATATGAAGTTGCTGGTGTTGCAGCATCTGGGATGATTGAGTAAAACTCTTTGCTCACTCCGGACAGAAATGTGGCCTCTATTTATTGTGAACTCACCGGAGCATCACAAGGTGGGTTCACTGAATGAGTCTCTTCCCACACACGGAGCAGGTGAACGGCCGCTTCCCAGTGCGAAGCTGTTGGTGTATCTGCGATGGCCGACTGAATCCCTTCCAAAATGAGAGCCGGTGAATGACGTCACAGTGCTATCAACGTCATGGCGATATATCCAATCAGATCACGGACATGGACACATGTTTGGGCTCTCCTTGCAGCGAGTGGGGCGCTGTCTTCTCCAGCATCCCCGCCTCCACATTCAAGGATCGGCGGCATTCAAGTGCTGGTGAACTGACAGATACAGCGGAACGAACGAGCTGTTGTGGTTTTGAGCCCCACAGACAAATCCTTTGAATTTTGCACACTGTTAAAGGTTTACGAAGCACTTCAGTGGGTGAAGGACAAGAATTCAACTCAAATAACTTTAGTCTCCAGGGTGCCTTCTGATAAAAAAAACACTTTCACAGTTCAAAACAAGTTGGAGGAACAAGACTTCATCTTCTGACTGGCCACAGTTCCGGCATCAGGCAGAACATCAAACTCTCCGCTTCCCTCTCTGTATCAAAATGGTTCATTCCTCCCCTTCATCAGTCTGTGACTTGGCTCAGTTTGTCTGTCTCCTTCGCATTCTGAGCATGCGCCACACACCCACTGAGATCACATTTTATTTACACGGCTGTGACTGCAGACTTTCTGATTATTATGTCCCTCCTGGTATTTGACGGTGGTAAACTCAGAGTCAGCAATGGTATTGAACATTGGGAGTAGGTGATTAGGCTTTTTCGTTGGAGATCGATAAACTGCCGGTAGTCTGTGTCTGGATGAGTGGGTCGTTTTCAGACTGGAAGGAGGTAGCGTTTGGAGTTCCCCAGAGATCAGTCCCTGACCACAGTTGTTCACAGTTTAATGTCCTGGCGGAGGCAGCGAGATGTGAGATGCCCCAGTCTGCTGGTGACGCAGAAAGAGTGGAGTTGGGGGAGGGGAGGCTATTCACATGCAATTTCGTAGCTTTGCAATCAGTACATAGTGCACTGTGGGGCTGCAGTGGCGGGTTCCAATCTGCTAATTAAATTTGCTGACGGCACTACATTGATCGGCCGAACCCCAAATAATAACGAGGCAGCCGACAGAGAATAATTCATCACCCCGACACAGTGGTGTCAAGAAAACAACCTCTCCTTCATTGTGACAAAAACACAGGAGCTGGTTGTGGATTACAGGAGGAATGGAGACAGGGACCAAATTCAACATCTCCTAGCCTGTTATTGACACAAAATGCACATTTTAATATTGATCATGACATAATGTATTTTAAATATCGTTAATGACATAAAACATATTTATAGATGGTTACTGACAGAGATTCATATATCTTGTGTTCCGTGTGTTATCTGAATGTACTTGCCTGTGATGCTGCCACAAGTCAGTGTTTCTCTGTACCTGTATCTTCCCGTACTTGTGCACTTGGCAATAAATTCAACAGGACCTGAGAAATCTCAGTGAGATTTGATTAGTGATGATCACCTTGGCAGCTCGGTAGGTCGAATGTATGCGACAGTACACTATAAAATGCAAAACCCTGAACAGTGTTGATGATTAGAGGGATCTTAGACTCCAAGTTCATCGCTCCCTGAAAGAGACTGCACAGATTGATCGGGTGGTTATGAAGGCAAATGGCATGGTTGTCTTTATTAGTTGAAGCACTGAGTTCAAAAGTCGGGAAGTTGTGTTGCGGCTGTTACGAGCCTGCGGTCGTACTGTGACTGTTTCTTTAAGAGCGCCGGCGTGAGGAGGCGGGACTATGACGACAGACACAGGCTGACAGCGCTGACTGTGGACTGAACCATAAGAGAGAGGGAGAGTGATCTGCAGACAGGCAGTCGGCCAGTCTAAAGAGAGAGAGAGAGAGAGAGAGAGAGAGAGAGAGAGAGAGTGGAAAAGCTGATCGCTTCAGTTAGTCGCAGCTGAGGCTTGGAACTCTCCTATGCCCACAAGAGTGGGTTGATCATCGGTACACGGAACCACAACGAATGTTTGTGGCTGTCACTTCGGATAATCCATAGGAGTGGATTTGGGAATATCTTGTGTTAACCCTTGCCTGGGTATGTTGTGTGGTAACCCCGGGAAGACAGTATTCCTGTGACAGGTCACTTTCGCTGATAACTCGTCTGTGGACGGATTCAACGGATAAGAACTTCGTCGACGGTTATTTTGATGTAACGGCCTTTTCTCTACGTTTCACCCTGGATCACAAATCTCTCTCTCCTATCATTTATTCCGTGGGTTACTGAACTTTCCTACTTTACCATCTCAAGACTCTGGGCTTTGCTCTCTCGGGCTCGATAGTCTGGGAGTTATATTTACATATCTATACACAAAACACTGCTAACTTTTCTTTATTTCGTTAAATTACTATGTTATAAGTAAATACTAATAAAGAGAATGGTTTTAACATCAAAACCAGACTCCAGTGTGAACTCTGTTTCTGCTGGTTCGTTTCTAAAACGTTACAGTTCGTAACACAGTTTTATAAAACTAGTTATACCACATCTGGAGTGTTTCATACAGTTCTGGTCGCCCCCATTCACGGAAGGATGTCGGGGCTTTGGAGAGGGCGCAGAAGAGGTTTACCAGGACACTTTTGTAAATGGTTATATTACCGGTATCTATAACTTGTTGATTGATTCTAGACAAGACTTCTTTGATAAAATAAAAAGAGCTTGGTTGGATGACCTAAACTGTCAGATTTCTGATGATAGATGGAATAAAATTCTTAAACGGGTTAATAAATCATCTTTCTGTGCTCATCATTCTCTTCTACAATTCATAGAGCTTACATTTCTAAACAGAAGCTCTCCAGTTTTTACCCGAATGCTTCTCCACTTTGTAATAAATGCAACTCTGCTGATGCCTCTTTAATTCATATGTTTTGGTTTTGCCCTACAATTGAAAAGATTTGGCGGGAAGTATTCCATACCTTTTCACAACTTTTTAGGGTCCAATTTGACCCAAATCCCCTTACTGCCTTGGTTGGTATAGCTATCTTTTTAACTAAAAAAAAACCGATCAAATTGAGTCTCTTATTTCTTCCTTTATTTGGAATAATAAGAGACCAAGAATTAATAAGTACAATTTACAAAAATCTAAAATAGATGGTGGATGTGCTGTCTTTACGACAGTTATTTAGTTTATAATATTTTCGCTTAGTAATTCATTCAATAGTATTTTCTAGTTAGAATTAGAAGTGTTTAAAGTGTATTCATTGCATGTAAAATATATCGGCATGCGATGACGTCACATCCGGTTTCGCCGCGTCTTGTGGGAAAACACCGGTTTGAAATTAGCGCGAGGGTGGGGGCTTTCCACGAGGCTCACCTGAGCAGAAGCAGTTTTGCAGGCATGAGAAATCACAGTGAGAGCAACGCTGTAAGTTAATAGATAATCGATATATTGAACTAAGATGTTAATGTCGATCCTGTTAGAAGTAACGACGGTAGATAATGTTTATGCTTTCGTTAGTTAAAGAGTCGCGGATAGTTTGCATGGAAGTGTATTTAAAGTAGTCAATGGAGCAGGTAAACTCTCCCTGTATACTGCACCTTAGTGTAATGTAGTTATAGTCACCTTTGCAAGTATTTACACTTGAAATGTGATATTAAGGAAGGAACAAATACTGTATCAATCTTGTATTGTTTTATCAACAGTTTTCACCATATGTTAATGTGAAGAGTGAACAGTAAATGGTTAATCTTACTGCGATCTGGTTTGCATTGGCTGTGGTTTATCCGGACGTTAAATTCGGCGTTTCGTTACACCCGAAGGAGAACGTTACAGTGGACTTGCTCTCCTAATTTAAGACTGTATTATTGGGCTGTGAATATTAGACAATTATGTTTTTGGTTATATTGGCTTAATAAGAAACAAAAACCATTATGGGTTGATTTGGAATTAAAAGCTGTTAAACAATTTCAGTTAACTTCAATATTAGGAGCTCCATTAGCTTTATAGTTCTCTAAAATTCCAAATTTAAATCTTTACCCGGTTCTTAAACTATTCCAACGGATTTGGGTTCAGTTACGTAATTTTTTAAATTTGAAACAATTCAGTTGTCTAGATTTTTATATCGAAACTTTTCATTTAAACGTTCAAAAACTGACCCCATTTTTCTCCTATGGAAAAAATAAAGGGATCCGTTCTTTTACAGATTCATTTTGTGATGGTCGATTGATGATCTGTGAAGAGTTAATTAACAAATTTTCTCTCGCTCATACATATTTTTTGGAATATGTTCAGTTTCAACATTTTTGACAACAACGCTTACTTAAGTTTCCATATTTACAAGAATCTGATTTGTTAGATACCATTTTGAAATTGAATCCCTTAGAAAAAGTTTCCATTGGCAGAATGTATAACTTATTTTTGTTACAAAAAGAGAACATATCACTAAAGATTAAACAAGATTGGGAGAGAGAACTTACTATGACCTTTGTTAATGAAGATTGGCTTCGAGTTTTGAAAAACGGAAATTCTTCTTCTATATGTGCCAACCATTGTTTAATTCAATTTAAAACTGTGCACTGTTATTATTTAACAAAGGAGAGACTATCTAAAATATTTCGTAGTATAGACAAATGCTGTGATAGATGTAAAACTGAAGTAGCTGCTTTGTCACATAAGTTCCGGCATGTTCATCATTAAAATCGTTTTGGAAATCTTTATTTCCAACAAGTTCTAAAGCTCTGAAAATGAATTTGCAACCTAATAGGTTGACTGTTCTATTTGGTACAGTTCCACATCATATTCAGGGTATTTCATCTTCAGATCTAGTTGTAATTGCATTTGTTACACTATTGACAAGAAGGGCCATTTTATTAAAATACAAAGAGACTTCTTCCCTTGAATTAATTGATTGGTTTTCTCAAGGAATCTTATGTCTTATTTTGAAAAAAAATTGGGAGAACTTTTGATCCTCGATTCGATTTTGAGAGAAGATGGGGTTCTTTGTCAAATATTATCATTTAATTTGAATTATGCTATATGGTTTCCTTCCACTTTTATTTTTTTATAAATATGAAATGGCGGTTGATGATTCTATTTTTATATTTAGATGATGGTTAAACGTTTTGCTCCGGGGGGTTGATTCCTAATGGGTTTTTTCCCTTTTTTGTTGTTAGTGGGTTCCCCCCTAGTTAGATGGGGTTCTTTATTTCCTTCTTTTTCCTATATATATTTTCCATTTTTATATTTTACGATTAGTTTTTTTTCCTCAGCTTTATTAATTTTATACATATTAATCCATTGAAGTCTTGTTTCATTCTATAGCTGTAGAAGATTATGTACTGGTAAAAAAGATTATAAAAATGAAAAATGAAAATGACAAAACAACGATGTAACAAAGCATTATAGCTGCAGAGATAGTGCAGTGCAGATAGACGTATGGTGCAGGGTCACGTCGAGTTACACTGTGAGGCCGAGTACATTTCATCATTCTTTTGGATTATGACCACAGACAGGAAGCCGTCCTTGAGCCGGGTGGTTCGCGCTTTAAGGCTTTTGTATCTCGCCCCGATGGGGGAGCGGGTTTGCAGCGAGAATGTCCAGGTTGTGAGGGTCTTTGAGTACGTGGCCTGCTTTTGCGAGGGAGGGGAACTGTAGGAAGAGTCCATGGAGGGGAGGCTTGTTTCCCTGATGTTCTCTGCAGTTCCTTGCAGTCATGGGCAGAGCAGTAGCCATACAAAGCCGTGACGTATCGACAAGAAGCTCAGAGACCTCGGTCTTCACCCTGCCTTGTGTAGCTGGATCCTGGATTTCCTGTCAGATCGCCGCCAGGTGGTAAGAGTGGGCTCCCTCACCTCGGTCTCGCTGACCCTCAGCACACATATCCCACAGGATTGTCTCTTTGCCCCCTCCTTTAATCTCTGTATTCCCATGACGTGTCGCCACCTACAGCTCCAATCTGCAAATTAAATTTACTGACGACACTACTCTGACTGGCCTAATCTCAAATAATAACGAGGCAGCCGACAGAGAAGAAGTCATCACCCCGACACAGTGGTGTCAAGAAAACAACCCCTCCCTCATTGTGACAAAAACAAAGGAGCTGGTTGTGGATTACAGGAGGAATGGAGACAGGGACCAAATTCAACATTTCCTTGTCTGTTATTGACACAAAATGTACCTTTTAATATTGATCATGACACAGTGTATTTTATATAACGTTAATGATATGAAACATATTTACAAATCGTTACTGACAGAGAACCGTATAAGTTGTGTTCTGTGTGTTATATGAATGTACTTGCCTGTGATGCTGCCACAAGTCAGTTTTTCTCTGTACCTGTACCTTCCCGTACTTGTGCACTTGGCAATAAATTCAACAGGACCTGAGAAATCTCAGTGAGATTTGATTAGTGATGATCATCTTGTCAGCTCGGTAGGTCGAATGTATCCGACAGTCCATTGTTAAATGCAAAACCCTGAACAGTGTTGATGATCAGAGGGATCTTAGACTCCAAGTGCATCGCTCCCTGAGAGAGACTGCACAGATTGATCGGGTGGATAAGAAGGCAAATGTCATGGTTGTCTTTATTAGTTGAAGCATTGAGTTCAAAAGTCGGCAAGTTGTTTTTCGGCCGTTACGAGCCTGTTACTATATACTAATAAAGGTAATGGTTTTAACATCAAAACCAGACTCCAGTGTGAATTCTTTTGCGGCTGGTTCGTTTCTAAAACTTTACAGTTCGCAACAAGGCTTTATAAAACAGGTTATACCACATCTGGAGTGTTTCATACAGTTCTGGTCGCCCCCATTCTCGGAAGGATGTCGGGGCTTTGGACATGGCGTAGAAGAGGTTCACCAGGACACTGCCTGGATTAGAGGGCATGAACTATAAAGAGAGGCTGGACAAACTTGTGTTGTTTTCTCCAGAGCGGAGCAAGCTGGGGTGAGACTGGATGGACGATTATAAGATTACGAGAGGAATAGATAGAGTGGACAGACGATATATTTTTCCTGGGGGTTGAAATGTCTAATACATTTAAGGTGAGAGGAGATGTGAGCGGCAAGTTTGCTTCTTTCCACAGACTAATGAGTAGCTGGAGTCTCTGCCTGGGAGGGGGGGGGGGGGGGGGGAGGTGGCACCAATCCTGCACGTGATCCCGTTTGCCCCTCCCATTTAACCGTAGATTGGCAGCACCTGCGCGTCTGTTTCCGAGGCCCCGCCTCCCGATGATGTAACAATCTCTTCGCGCATGTTCACAGTCTCCGGGTGGACGGTGTTATCCTCTCCGCTCAGAGCTGAAGTGGGTCGGCTGTGTGTTCGGGAAAGACTTTCGTCTCTTCCGTCGGGATCACTGTCTGCGGGCCGAAGATATCACTTTCCCATCGGTGAGTATTGAGACCGATCCCGAGCGGGGAGATCCGATGTTGGCCGTGAGCCCCGAACTGAGGGCCAGGAATTCATTTGTTTCCCAACTATCTGGGCTCGTCAGAAATGTGTCGACTTCACTTAATCTGCATTGAACGATCCAAACCAGGAGCCCAGGCTGTCTGTTTCCGCAGAATTGAAATGGAAGTCCCGCCGACAGGTCACGTGAGGCTGTGTGCCGCAGATTCGCCCCGCCCGCTTTGTGACGCAAGATCACGTGGTGCGATTTTGGCCACCGAGTCCCATTAACTTCCCTGAACTCGTCTCGCTTCCTGAAGCTCCTCACATTTGTCCTGGAGGTTTATGGCTGTTGTGTCTTCTCCCGGACTGGGGTGGGTGAGAAAGGAGAACGTCTCAGGTTGTGGGGATCTTTGATTTCACTGCCTGCTTTACCGAGGGACTGGGAAGTCTCGGGGGATAATGGTTCGAGCCTCAGCTCCACGCAGTAGAGCTGAGCCCCACATAACTCCTGCACGTTTATCGTCCAGCGACGGCGGTCGGTCAAGTACAGACAAGACAGGATCTGTAATACAAATTTCCTGCAATGGTCCAGTTTTAACCTGGAAATGGAGTGATAGTATAACAGTAAAGGAAGCACAACTTGACCTTGTAAATTATCCTGGAACCGATTTGACTGTTATTCCCGGAATGTGTCCGGTGCAGTTGTTGCTAACAAGGCTTACAAGAATAATCTCAGGAATGATCGGATTTATGTGTGAGGAGCATTTGATGGTTCTGGACCTGTGCTCGATGGAGTTCAGAGGGATGGTGGGGGTGGTGGAGGGATATATGGTTAATAAACCTACAGAATGCTGAAAAGCCTGGATACAGTGGACATGGAGAGGATGTTTCCATTAGACAGAGCATCTGTGATCTGACAGCACAGTCTCAGTATAACCTTGCTTCCCTTTAAAACTGAGATGAGGAAATTATTTTGGCCAAAAGATGTCTGATATTTGGAATTTGTGATTTTGTTTGAGGATGCCGTTTGGGTATATTCGTGAAGATTAATATACTGATGATTGCTGAGTAGCTTCAGGGTTACAGGAGGAAGACAGGAATATGTTGTTGGAATAAACATCAGCCCTGGTTGAATGGTGTGGCAGACCAGATGGATTGAATCACCTCAGTCTGTTCCTGTGTCGTATGTCTTCCCATGACTGAATGATGGCTCCTTCTTATCCCATATCGTCTGTGTCATGTGAGGGACAATAAAAGATTGTTCACTGAGATCATTATATTTGCCTTCAATGGTTAAATTTCAGTGAGTTTTATTCCTAGTAACATTAAGCAGAAATGTTTGGTCCTCCTTTGTATTGTTGACGTGCTTCATTATCTTTAATGTTTAAGTTAGACCTGCAGTGAGAGATTTATTGGAAGAAAAACCACGACTGAAGACGAGGGAACAGCAACAAGTGAACCAGCCCGAGGACTGAGAGCACCGACTGGAGAGAACCCATCTGACTCGGAGATTCCAGTGATTCAGTCAGGAGAAAGTTTGGTGAGTCTCATTTACTCAAACACTGATCCTTTACACATTACATACCTGCACAAAGGAAGGTAGGAAATAGTTGGGAGTGAGACTGAATATGCCCAGAAGGACCAGTTATGCCTCTGTCAGACCCAGTTGTGAAGAAGCCCCCCCTTATATTCCCTTGAAACTTTTCCCCTTTCACCCTTAACCCTTGACCTCTGTTTTTTTCTTCTCCCCTCGCCTCAGTGGATAAACCCTGCTTGCATTCACTCTATCTATACCCATCCTAATTTTATATACCTCTATCAAGTCTCCCATCATTCTTCTACACTCCTAAGAATGAAATCCTTACCTATTCAACCTTTCTCTGTAAAACAGTTTCTCAAGTCCTGGCAGCATTCTTGTAAACCTTCTCTGCACTCTTCCAACCTTATTAATATGCTTCCTGTAATTCGGTGACCAAAACTGCACACAATACTCCAATTTCAGCCTCACTAATACCTTATACGACCTCACCATAACATTCCAACTCTTATACTCAATACTTGGATTTATAAAGGCCAAAGGATTCAACAGAGGCTGGATGGGAGATGCCAGAGAGTAGTGGTGGATAATTGTTTATCGGGATGGAGGCCAGTGTCTAGCGGGGTGCCTCAGGGATCTGTTTTGGGCCCAATGTTGTTTGTAATATACATAAATGATCTGGATGATGGGGTGGTAAATTGGATTAGTAAGTATGCCGATGATACTAAGGTAGGAGGTGTTGTGGATAATGAGGTGGGTTTTCAAAGCTTGTAGGGAGACTTATGCCGGTTAGAAGAATGGGCTGAACGTTGGCAAATGGAGTTTAATACTGAGAAGTGTGAGGTTCTACATTTTGGCAGGAATAATCCAAATAGAACATACAGGAATTGAGGAATGCAGAGGAACAGAGAGATCTAGGAATAACAGTGCATAGTTCCCTGAAGGTGGAGTCTCATGTAGATCGGGTGGTGAAGAAAGCTTTTGGAACGCTGGCCTTTATAAATCAAAGCATTGAGTACAGATGTTGGAATGTAATGTTAAAATTGTACAAGGCATTGGTAAAGCCAAATTTATAATATTGTGTGCAGTTCTGGTCACCGAATTATAGGAAAGATATCAATAAGTTAGAGAGAGTGCAGAGACAATTTACTAGGATGTTACCTGGGTTTCAGCACTTAAGTTACAGAGAAAGGTTGAACAAGTTAGGTCTCTATTCATTGGAGCGTAGAAGGTTGAAGGGGATTTGATCGAGGTATTTAAAATTTTGAGAGGGATAGATAGAGTTGACGTGAATAGGCTGTTTCCATTGAGAGTAGGGGAGATTCAAACGAGAGGACATGATTTGAGAGTTAGGGGGCAGAAGTTTAACGGAAACATGAGGGGGTATTTCTTTACTCAGAGAGTGATAGCTGTGTGGAATGAGCTTCCTGTAGAAGTATTAGAAGCCAGTTAGGTTGTGTCATTTAAGGTAAAATTGGATAGGTATATGGACAGGAAAGGAGTGGAGGGTTATGGGCTGAGTGCGGGTAGGTGGGACTAGGTGAGATTAAGAGTTCGGCACGGACTAGGAGGGCTGAGATGGCCTGTTTCTGTGCTGTGATTGTTATATGGTTATATGGTACTAAAAGCTCTCTTTACAGCCCTATCTACACGTGATGCCACTTCTGGGAATTTTGTATCAGTATTCCTAGATCCCTCTGTTCTAGTGCACTCCTCAGTGCGCACCATTTATCTTGTATGTTCTACCTCGGTTTGACCTTCCAAAGTGCGATACCTCACACTTGTCTGTATTAAACTCCATCTGCCATTTTTCCAGCTGGTCCTGATCTCTCTGCAAGCTTTGAAAACCTTCTTCACTGTGCATACACCTCCAATCTTTGTATCATCAACAAATTTGCTGACCCTATTTACCAAATTATTATCCAGATCATTGATATAGATGACAAATAACAATGGACTGATCCCTGTGGCACACCACTAGTCACAGGCCTCCAATCAGAGTAGCAATCCTCCACTACCACTCTCTGACTTCTCCCATTCTCAATTTCCAATCAAATTTACTACCTCACCATGTATACATAGTGACTGAATCTTCCTAACTAACCTCCCATGCGGACCTTGTCAAAGGCCTTACTGAAGTCCATGTATACAACATCCACTGCCTTCCCTTCATCCACTTTCCTTGTAACCACCTCGAAAATCTCTAATATATTTGTTAAACATGACCTACCATGCACAAAGCCGTGTTGACTCTCCCTAATATGTCCCTGTCTATCTAAATAATTGTCGATCCTATCTCTTAGTACTCCTTCCAATAATTTACCCATGACCGACATCAAACTTACCAGCCTATAATTTCCGGGATTACTTTTAGAGCCTGCTTTAAACAACGGAACAACATGAGCTATCCTCCAAATCTCTGGCACCTCACCCGTAGATAACGACATTTAAATATATCTGCCAGGGTCCCTGCAATTTCAACACTAGTCTCCTTCAGGGTCTGAGGGAATACCCTGTCAGGTCCTGGAGATTTATCTACTCGCCTCAAGGTAGCAAGCACCTCCTCCTCTTCTATCTGTATAGGTTCCATGACCTCAATACTTGTTTGCCTTATTTCCATTGACTCCAAGCCAGTTTTCTTAGTAAATTCAGACACAAAAAAACCATTTAACATCTCCCCAATTTCTTTTGGTTCCGTGCATAGCCAACCACTCTGATCATCAAGAGGACCAATTTTATCCCTTAACTATCCTTTTGCTATTACTATACCTGTGGAAGCTCTTACTGTCCTTCACCTTGACTGCCAACGCCACCTCATGTCTTCTTTCAGCCCTCCTGATTTCTTCCTTAAGTATTTTTTTGCACTTTTTATACTCCTCAAATACCTTATTTGCTCCCTGTTTCTTATACATGTCATACATCTCTCTCTTCTTTATCACAGTTCCAATATCCATCGAGAACCAAGGTTCCTTATTCTTATTCACTTTGCCTTTAATCCTGAGACTTTGTTCCCAGGGTGTCCTCATGGGCCGTCCGGAAATGATTTAAGCTGGTGACAACCCTGTTTTCCCCAGTGGGATAACTCTCAGGATGTAGTCATGTACCATTCCAAACGCATAACGGGAGTCTGTGTGAACGTTCCCACTTCTGTCTGTTGCTGGTATACAGGCACGAGTCAGAGCAAACAGCTCAGCCTTCTGGGCAGAGACAGCTGCTTCAAAAGAGGCCTGTTCAATTACTTCACTGTCCGTCACTATCGCATAGCCAGAATGTCGTTTTCCTGCTGGATCCACAAAAGACATTCCATCCTCATAAAAAGTTTCCTCAGGCTAGAGGGGGTATTGCAGAATGGATGGGAGAGTCCGTCCTTCTTTCATTGTGATCCGGACGGGCTAGAGGGGGTATTGCAGAATGGATGGGAGAGTCTGTCCTTCTTTCACAATGATCCGGACGGGCTAGAGGGGGTATTGCAGAATGGATGGGAGAGTCTGTCCTTCTTTCACTGTGATCCGGACGGGCTAGAGGGGGTATTGCAGAATGGATGTGAGAGTCTGTCCTTCTTTCACGGTGATCCAGACGGGCTAGAGGGGGTATTACAGAATGGATGGGAGAGTCTGTCCTTCTTTCACAGTGATCTGGACGGGCTAGAGGGGGTATTTCAGAATGGATGGGAGAGTCTGTCCTTTCACTGTGATCCGGACGGGCTAGAGGGGGTATTGCAGAATGGATGGGAGAGTCTGTCCTTCTTTCACAGTGATCCGGATGGGCTAGAGGGGGTATTGCAGAATGGATGGGAGAGTCTGTCCATCTTTCACTGTGATCCGGACGGGCTAGAGGGGATATTGCAGAATGGATGTGAGAGTCTGTCCTTCTTTCACGGTGATCCAGACGGGCTAGAGGGGGTATTACAGAATGGATGGGAGAGTCTGTCCTTCTTTCACAGTGATCCGGATGGGCTAGAGGGGGTATTGCAGAATGGATGGGAGAGTCTGTCCTTCTTTCACAGTGATCCGGACGGGCTAGAGGGGGTATTTCAGAATGGATGGGAGAGTCTGTCCTTTCACTGTGATCCGGACGGGCTAGAGGGGGTATTGCAGAATGGATGGGAGAGTCTGTCCTTCTTTCACAGTGATCCGGATGGGCTAGAGGGGGTATTGCAGAATGGATGGGAGAGTCTGTCCTTCTTTCACAGTGATCCGGACGGGCTAGAGGGGGTATTGCAGAATGGATGGGAGAGTCTGTCCTACTTTCACAGTGATCCGGACAGGCTAGAGGGGTAGCAGAATGGATGGGAGTGTCTGTCCTTCTTTCACAGTGATCCGGACGGGCTAGAGGGGGTTTTGCAGAATGGATGTGAGAGTCTGTCCTTCTTTCACGGTGATCCAGACGGGCTAGAGGGGGTATTACAGAATGGATGGGAGAGTCTGTCCTTCTTTCACAGTGATCCGGATGGGCTAGAGGGGGTATTGCAGAATGGATGGGAGAGTCTGTCCTTCTTTCACAGTGATCCGGACGGGCTAGAGGGGGTATTTCAGAATGGATGGGAGAGTCTGTCCTTTCACTGTGATCCGGACGGGCTAGAGGGGGTATTTCAGAATGTATGGGAGAGTCTGTCCTTCTCTCACTGTGATCCGGACGGGCTAGAGGGGGTATTGCAGAATGGATGGGAGAGTCTGTCCTTCTTTCAGAGTGATCCGGACGGGCTAGAGGGGGTATTGTGGAATGTATGGGAGTCTGTCCTTCTTTCACTGTGATCCGGACAGGAGGGCTGACTTCATGAACTGAAATTGCCCAGAGATGGGGTACAACATCTTGGGTTCGGTCACTATTGAACGAATGAACGTCCCGTCTTCACCTCAGATTTCTTCCAGGATCGGAGCTGCCCCTTGCCCAAGTCTTGCCAGTCTCCCTCGGTGCTGGATGCCTGTTTCATCAGGGTGTGGGCAAGGAGCCCTCGGCTCTTTGGCTTGAACCCAGGGCAAACCCTAATGGTGGTATTGGGAACCACCAGACCTGTCTGTCGCCAAATGAAATTTGGAACTTCGGCCGGAAATGCAGTGCCGTCTCTTCCTTTAACCTCTCCAATCACCGTGACTGGGAACTTCTGTCGCTTGAGGGGTTTCCTCAGTTGAGCACCCCGTAGGGTCATAACACAGAGTCACAAGAGAGCTGGCCGCTGGCAGAAGGGGTTCAAATGTACTGGAGTCCAGATAATGTGCCCACAATTGGGTGGTCACGGGAAGCTGTCAGTTGTTCGCAGTTCTGGCATGATATCCTTGTCCATGCATAGAATCTCGACTTCCAATGGACAGAGCAAGTCTCTCCCTACGAGATTTCACCCCCATCTGGTGGTGACTGTAAATGAAACCTCACACTGGTTCCCCTGGAATTCCACCTGCAGAGGCTGGGTACGTGAATACATACGTTCTGTGCCTTCGAACCCAGACAGAGTGATTGCAGCGTCTGATAGCTGGAATCCCTTTTCCAATACTATATCCTGATCGAGAGTGGTTGTGGTTGCCCTCATATCAATCATAAACGGAACTGTATTTCCAGCAACTTGCAATATTACAGTGGGCTCTTCCTGAGGGTTGGCACTCATGGTTGGAAGCATTTTCTTGTCAATTTCTAAACGGGTTGTTGTCCCCACCTGTCCCTTGTTAGGTTTTTGCTCCCATTTCTGTTCCTCAGATATAGCCCGCTCGCATCCTTCTTCCCGCTGAGCATATTCACTTTTAATATTAGTTCCCTTCGGGGTTGATCGGGATTCGAAAGTTGGGTCCAAATGATATGTCAAAGCTCGTCGCATTCGATTTCGGTCATTGTCAGGCCAATCCATATTATTTGTTTTAATCATGTTGGCTAACTTAGTTGGTAAGCATTGGAGCAGTAGGGCATTGAACTGCGGGGACAGATTTGCTTGGACTCCTGCGAAGGTGCCGTAGCAGGCCACAAATCGCTCTCAATATAAGGGCTAAGAGTGTTGTAAAAACAATCCTGAAGGCTTTGTGTGTCAATGCAAGGAGCATTCGTAATAAGGTGGATGAATTGAATGTGCAGATAGTTATTAACGAATATGATATGGTTGGAATCACAGAGACATGGCTCCAGGGTGACCAAGGATAGAAGCTTAACATCCAGGGATATTCAGTATTTAGGAGGGATAGACAGGAAAGAAAAGGACGTGGGATAGCGTTGCTGGTTAGTGAAGAGATTAACGCAATAGAAAGGAAGGACATTAGCCTGGAGGATGTGGAATCGATATGGGTAGAGCTGCATAACACTAAGGGGCATAAAATGCTGGTGGGATTTGTGTACAGGCCACCTAACGGTAGTAGTGAAGTTGGGGATGGCATTAAACAGGGAATTAGAAATGCGTGCAAAAAAGGAACAGCAGTTATAATGGGTGACTTCAAACTACATATAGATTGGGTGAACCAAATTGGTAAGGGTGCTGAGGAAGAGGATTTCTTAGAATGTGTGCGGGATGGTTTTCTGAACCAACATGTCGAGGAACCAACTAAAGAGCAGGCCATCCTAGACTGGGTATTGAGCAATGAGGCAGGGTTAGTTAGCAATTTTGTCATACGAGGCCCCTTGGTTAAGAGTGACCATAATATGGTGGAATTCTTCAGTAAGATGGAGAGTGACATAGTTAATTCAGAACCAAATGTTCTGAACTTATAGAAGGGCAATTTTGAAGAAATGAGACGTGAATTAGCTAAGATTGATATTTAAATGATATTTAAAGGGTTGACAGTGGACAGAAACTTAGAAAATAGGTGCAGGAGTAGGCCCTTCGGACCTTCGAGCCTGCACCGCCATTCAGTATGATCACGGCTGATCATCCAACTCAAAACCCTGTAACTGCTTTCTGTCCATACCCCCAATCGCTTTAGCCACAAGGGCCATATCTAACTCCCTCTTAAATATAGCCAATGAACTGGCCTCAACTGTTTCCTGTGGCAGAGAATTCCACAGATTCTCCACAGTCTGTGTGAAGAAGTTTTTCCTCCTCTCTGTCCTAAAAGTCTTCCCCTTTATCCTTAAACTGTGACCCCTCGTTCTGGACTTCCCCAACATCAGAAACAATCTTCCTGCATCTAGCCTGTCCAATCCCTTTAGAATTTTATATGTTTCAATAAGATCCTCCATCAATCTTCTAAATTCCAGTGAGTATAAGCCTTGTCGATCCTGTCTTTCTTCATATGAAAGTCCTGCCATCCCAGGAATCAATCTGGTGAACCATCTTTGTACTCCCCCTATGGCAAGAATGTCTTTCCTCAGATTAGGGGACCAAAACTGCACACAATACTCTTGGTGCCTTGTACAACTGCAGTAGATCCTCCCTGCTCCTGTACTCAAATCCTTTTGCTATGAATGCCAGCATACCTTTCAACTTTTTCACCGCCTGCTGTACCTGCATGCCTCCCTTCAATGACTGGTGTACAATGACACCCAGGTCTCATTGCACCTCCCCTTTTGCTAATCAGCCACCGTTCAGATAATAATCTGTTTTCCTGTTCTTGCAACCAAAATGGATAACCTCATATTTATCCACATTAAATTGCATCTGCCATGAATTTGCCCACTCACCTAACCTATCCAAGTCACCCTGCATCCTCTTAGCATCCTCCTCACAGCTAACACCGCCACCCAGCTTCGTGTCGTCCGCAAACTTGGAGATGCTGCATTTAATTCACTCATCTAAATCATTCATATATATTGTAAAGAACTGGGGTCCCTGCACTGAGCCTTGCGGTACCCCACTAGTCACTGCCTGCCATTCTGAAAAGGTCCTGTTTACTCCCACTCTTTGCTTCCTGTCTGCCAACCAATTCTCTATCCACATCAATACCATACCCCCAATACCGTGTGCTTTAAGTTTACACACTAATCTTGTGTGTGGGACCTTGTCAAAAGCCTTTTGAAAATCTAAATATACCACATCTACTGGCTCTCCCCTATCCACTCTACTAGTTACATCCTCAAAAAATTCTATAAGATTCGTCACACATTACTTTCCTATCACAACTCCATGCTGACTTTGTCCGATGATTTCACCTCTTTCCAAATATGCTGTTATCACATCCTTGATAACCAACTCTAGCATTTTCCCCATCACTGACATCAGACTAACCAGTCTGTAATTCGCTGGTTTTTCTCTCCCTCCTTTTTTAAAAAGTGGGGTCACATTAGCCACCCTCCAATCCTTAGGAACTAATCCAGAATCTAAGGAGTTTTGAAAAATTATCACTAATGCATCCACTATTTCTTGGGCTACTCTGGGATGCAGACCATCTGGCCCTGGGTATTTATCTGCCTTTAATCCCTTCAATTTACTTAACACCACTTCCCTTCTAACATGTATTTCCCTCAGTTCCTCCATCTCACTAGACCCTTGGTCCTTTACTATTTCCAGAGCGTTATTTATGTCCTCCTTAGTGAAGACAGAACCAAAGTAGTTATTCAATTGGTCTGCCATGTCTTTGTTCCCTATGATCAATTCACCTGTTTCTGACTGTAAAGGTCCTTACATTTGTCTTGACCAATCTTTTTTTCTTTTCACATATCTGTAAAAGCTTTTACAATCAGTTTTTATGTTCCCTGCCAGCTTTCTCTCATAATCTTTTTTCCCTTTCCTAATTAAGCCCTTTGTCCTCCCCTGCTGGTCTCTGAATTTCTCCCAGTCCTCAGGTATGCCGCTTTTTCTGGCTAATTTATATGTTTCTTCTTTGGACTTGATAGTATCCCTAATTTCCCTTGTCAGCCACGGGTGCACTACCTTCCCTGGTTTATTCTTTTGCCAAACTGGGATGAACAATTGTTGTAGTTCATCCATGCAATCTTTAAATGCTTGCCATTGCATATCCACTGTCAACCCTTTGTATCATTTGCCAGTCTATCTTAGCTAATTCACGTCTCGTACCTTCAAAGTTACCCTTCTTTAAGTTTAGAACCTTTGCTTCTGAATTAACTATGTCACTCTCCATCTTAATGAAGAATTCCACCATATTATGGTCACTCTTGCCCAAGGGGCCTCACACGACAAAATTGCTAACTAACCCTTCCTCATTGCTCAATACCCAATCTAGAATGGCCTGCTCCCTAGTTGGTTCCTCAACATTCATATGCAATGGCAAGCATTTAAAGATTGCATGGATGAACTACAACAAGTGTTCATCCCAGTTTTGCAAAAGAATAAACCAGGGAAGGTAGTGCACCCGTGGCTGACGGGGGAAATTAGGGATAGTATCAAGTCCAAAGAAGAAACATACAAATTATCCAGAAAAAGCGGCACACCTGAGGACTGGGAGAAATTCAGAGTCCAGCAGAGGAAGACAATGGGATTAATTAGGAAAGGGAAAAAAAGATTATGAGAGAAAGCTGGCAGAGAACATAAAAACTGACTGTAAAAGCTTTTATAGATAAGTGAAAAGAAAAAGATTGGTTAAGACAAATGTAGGTCCCTTACAGTTAGAAACAGGGGAATTGGTCATGGGGAACAAGGACATGGCAGACCAATTCAATCACTACTTTAGTTCTGTCTTCACTAAGGAGGACACAAATAATCTTTCGGAAATAGTAAGGGACTGAGGGTCTAGTGAGATGGAGGAACTGAGGGAAATACATGTTAGTAGGGAAGTGGTATTAGGTAAATTGAAGGGATTAAAGGCAGATAAATCCCCAGGGCCAGATGGTCTGCATCCCAGAGTAGCCCAAGAAATAGTGGATGCATTAGTGATAATTTTTCAAAACTCCTTAGATTCTGGATTAGTTCCTGAGGATTGGAGGGTGGGTAATGTGACCTCACTTTTTTTTAAAAATGAGGGAGAGAGAAACCGGGGAATTATAGATCGGTTAGCCTGACATCGGTGGTGGGGAAAATGCTAGAGTTGGTTGTGAAATATGTGATAACAGCGTATTTGGAAAGAGGTGAAATAATCGGACAATGTCAGCATGGATTTGTGAAAGGAAAATCATGTCTGGCGAATCTTATAGAATTTTTTGAGGATGTAACTAGTAGAATGAATAGGGGAGAAAAAGTGGATTTGGTATATTTGGATTTTCAAAAGGCTTTTGACAAGGTCCCACACAGGAGATTAATGTGCAAACTTAAAGCACAGAGTATTGGGGGTGTGTTATTGATGTGGATAGAGAATTGGCTGGCAAACAGGAAGCAAAGAGTGGGAATATATGGGACCTTTTCAGATTGGCAGGCAGTCACTAGTGGGGTACTGCAAGGCTCAGTGCTGGGACCCCAGTTGTTTACAATATATATTAATGATTTAGACGAGGGAATTAAATGCAGCATCTCCAAGTTTGCGGATGACACGAAGCTGGGCGGCAGTGTTAGCTGTGAGGATGCTAAGAGGATGCAGGGTGACTTGGATAGGTTAGGTGAGTAGGCAAATTCATGGCAGATGCAATTTCATGTGGATAAATGTGAGGTTATTCACTTTGGTTGCAAGAACAGGAAAACTGATTATTATCTGAATGACCGATTAAGAAAAGCGGAGGTGCAATGAGACCTGGGTGTCATTGTACACCAGTCATTGAAGGTGGGCATGCAGGTACAGCAGGCGGTGAAAAAGGCAAATGGTATGTTGGCATTCGTAGCAAGAGGATTCAAGTACGGGAGCAGGGAGGTTCTACTGCTGTTGTACAAGGCCCTGGTGAGGCCACAGCTGGAGTACTGTATGCAGTTTTGGTTCCCTAATCTGAGGGAAGACATTCTTGCCACAGAGGGAGTACAAAGAAGGTTCACCAGATTGATTCCTGGGATGGCAGGATTTTCATATGAAGAAAGACTGGGTCGACTAGGCTTATACTCACTGGAATTTAGAAGATTGAGGGGGGATGTTATTGAAACGTGTAAAATTCTAAAGGGATTGGACTGGCTAGATGCAGGAAGATTGTTTCTGATGTTGGGTGAGTCCAGAACGAGGGGTCACAGTTTAAGGATAAAGGGGAAACCTTGTAGGACCAAGATGAGGAAAAGCTTCTTCACACAGGGAGAGGTGAATCTGTGGAATTCTCTATCACAGGAAACAGTTGAGGCCAGTTCATTGGTTATATTTAAGAGGGAGTTAGATATGGCCCTTGTGGCTAAAGGGATCAGGGGGTATGGAGAGAAAGCAGGTACAGGGTTCTGAGTTGGATGATCAGCCATGATCATACTGAATGGCAGTGCAGGCGCGAAGGGCCTAATGGCCTACTCCTGCACCTATTTTCTATGTTTCTCTGTGTGGAAAATTAAAATCTCCCACAATCACAACCTTATGCTCACTACAAATATCTGCTCTCTCCTTACAAATTTGCTCTTCCAATTCTCGCTCCCAATTAGGTGGTTTATAATACACCCCTATAAGTGTTACTATACCTTTCCCAATCCTCAGTTCCATTCAAATAGGCTCCCTAACTGAGCCCTGTAATCTATCCTGTCAAAGCACCGCTGTAATATTTTCTCAGACAAGCATTGCAATACCTCCGCCTCTTGCCCTTCTGATTCTATCACACCAGAAGCAACGAAATCCAGGGATATTTAGTTGCCAGTCACACCCCTCCTGCAACCATGTTTCACTAATAGATACAACATCGTATTTCCAGTTATCAATCCATACTCTAAGCTCATCCACCTTCCTTACAATGCTCCAAGCATTAAAACAGATGCATTCAAGAAACTTTCCACCTCATCCTCTCTTTTTATCACTAATGGTGCAAACAACTTTATTATCTCTTTTTTTTCCTTCTCCCCTACATCTTCGGTCTGAGCGCTCCTACATCAGGGAGGAAGTTCAAATCAGCTCTGTGTTAAAAGTTTAGCCATCACAGTGACTGAAGTCAGCTGCAGGTTCATGAGGGACTGTTACCGTCAGATTCTGCAGTTCTTGCGGCTGCTCATCGCACCCAGGACTGAACTCTGGTCAGTGAGCATTGGAGGAGTCTGTTCTGCTGATGTTAGGCTTAATCTAGACTGGTGTTTAATATTGTGGATCTGTGAAAGATAAATCAGTTCTGTATCAAATCCCGTGTCTCAGGTATTTACTGTCTAGAGACTCTCACAATGTACACTAGAAAGGCCACTCAGCCCATCTGGTTCCTGCCCATGTTTCTGTTCCCTATCAGTATATCAAAAGCTCTCCCTGCTGTTCCCTTCTCACTATCCCTGAGATGACAGGTTGCAACAAGTCACCACTCCGTGGGATAGGAGATTTCCCGTGAATTTCTTGGAAACATATAAATGCACAACACATTACAGATGCTTTGTTCCACATTGCTGTGCTGACCATGTATCTTACTCTAGAAACCACTTAGAATTACTCTCCCTGCAACTAGCCACCCATTCTCCTAAGCTCCATGTACCTATCTAAGAGTCTCTTAAAAGACCCTATTGTATCCGCCTCTATCACCATCGCTGGCGGTGCATTCCACACTCACCACTCTTTGCTTAAAAAAGTTAGCTCTGACATCTCCTCTGTACCTACTTCCAGGCAGCTTAAACCTATTCCCCCTCGAGTTAGCCGTTTCAGCCCTGGGAAAAAGCCTCTGGCTATCCACACGACCAATGCCTCTCATCATCTGATACACCTGCATGATTTTCTCCAGGGTGAATAAGACGATGAGCTCACTGTGGTTTTGACGTTCTCTCTCTCTCTCTCCTTGTGTTTGATGTCACAGCCCCGCCTCACTCAGGCACTTAAAGCGACACTCACAGTAAACGAACCTGCAGTCTCGTAACACAATGCACCTCCAAAGTCTGACAGCAGACCAGCGAGTGAATCTTCGATGGTGCAGAGTCAAAAACCAAAGTGTTGCCAGCCTGAGTCAGGACTTTGGGGCTCCAGAGAGGGATGGGGTCTAGAGTTTACCAGGAGAAGGAGGAATCAGACCAGCAGGATGTGGCTACAAAAGAAAGGTCAGAAACATTTGGAAACTGGTTGACCGAAAAAAAAAAAGGTGGTTAATTTCAGGCAGCAAATGTGGAGAGGAATAAAAAGACAATGTTTAGGCCGAGCCCCTTCAGCATGCCTAGACTGTATACACCGCTGCTTAGCTGCTTTCTGAACTGCCAAGTTCCTCCAGCTTTTTGTGTGTGTGTGTGTCTCTGTATTCCCAGCAACTGCAGAATCTCCGGTGTTTTATATCTGCACTTTCCTTTGGCATTAGATATACGTTGATATTGAGTATATTGCTTATGGGTGCCATTTTCTGCGTTAAAACAGCTGCAGATTTTTTCTACACACACTATAAAAAAATGAGGTTTGGACATTGAACCGGTGCTTGCAGAAATGGTTAATGGCACCATGATTACCCATAGGGCTATGCGTTAAGAATCTTGCCGGCGCTGAAGCGCCGATGAAATGCCCTGGCATCAGGCTGAGGACGTCCCCGAGTATCACGCATGCGTGTAGTACACTGAAGGCCTTGAAAATGTCGGGTGCAGGTAAGAGCGATCCTCCGTGATTTTACCTTAAACACCGACTTCAGAAAAATTCCTGTGAAATCCGTACACTGTGGCCAACAGTCCCAGGACAGTCCTGCTCTCGTCCCTGTCTCTCAGCACCACGATCCGTGCACGGGCCCCGGGGAGCTTCCGGCTGATGAGTGAATGGGAACCGATGGATCTCTCAGAGAGAGCTGAGCTTTAGCTATAGTAAAGGCAAGGATTAGGAACTCAGAAAAAGGGAACAAAATCTTTTACATCACCAGTTGAGAAAATCACCTTTGTTCTACCTCCAATCACTAATAAGAGAAAATCTGCAGATGCTGGAAATCCAAGCAACACGCACAAACTGCTGGAGGAATTCAGCATTAGTACTCTTTTCCATAGATGCTGCCCGGCCTGCTGAGTTCCTCCAGCATTTTGTGTCTGTTGCTTGTTCTACCTTCTCTTGTTCTGGACTTTTCTACCGGTGAGGACATGTTTTGTCCCATTCTCTCTGGCTACATAATGATATCAAGCACCTTTGCCCTGGACAACAAGTAGCTTTCACATCACAAATGTGCCAGACTCCAGTGAGACAGAAAGACTACTGCCCTTCCCTTCGTATTCATTGGCATTGCCATCACTGAGTTCACCACTGTCAGTCTCTGTCTGATGTGTGTATTGTGGCAATGCAAACGTTGCTGGAGAATTTGGGGAGGCTTCAGGGGTATATAGAAACTGAGTTCACCACTGTCAGTCATTGGGGGGGGAGGGTTCAGGGGGAATATTTATGTAAAATACAGAAACTGGTGATACTTGAGTCCCCTGTGTGTATTGTGGTGATGCAAAAGTTGCTGGAGAATTTGCAAGTGGGAAGAAGTGGAGTGATATTTGGAAATCTGACTTTTTAAAGTGTAACTCAGCAAGCAAACCACTTATGGACAATATGCCAAAACTTTGGTGAGAAAATCCTTCTTTACCCATTACAGGCCTGCTACATAGGTTGTGTGAGAGTGCAGATGAACTGGATCGAACCCAGAAGAGATCAAAGTTCCTATTGACCGTGATTGCTAGCTGTGAAAATGAATACCTCTGTATAAAAAATTCACTGTGCACATCTTGTCACTGGGTAAAAAAAAATGCACAGTGCAAGACTTATGTACACATTGGTTATTACAAATTAGAGGGGGTATTGGAGGGAAGATGGGGAGACCTGTAGTGTCCCTGATGCCCTCACTTACAAGAAGTGCATCCAGCTGCAGCTTGTAACCCTGCACTTTAAGGAGTTGGAACTTGAAACGCATATGGGAATTGATGGTCATTCCAGATAGCAACACTCTGCCCAGTCAGGAGATGATTTCTCTTCCAACTTGGGATGAACCTCACTGTAACAGTGTGATACCAGATCAAACCATGGCAACTCAAGTAATCTCATCTAAACTGTTGTCCTACGCTCATTGATGGATTTTGTAAATCTTTTTACAGGTTAAAACTGAGAAGGAATTTGTCTCCAGGAATCTCAAACACGGCACAACAGTTTTGTTGTCTCTGTCTATATATTTAAGAAGTGGAGCAAGGGATTCAATCGACAATCCTTCCTGCTCAGACAGTGGGGAGGGATTCACTCGATCATCCTTCCTGCTCAGACTGTGGAGAAGGATTCATTTGGTCATCTGAGCAACTGGCACGCCCGGCATTTTACACAGGAGAGAGGATGTTCACCTGCTTAGTCAGTGGGAATGGATTCACTCAGTCATCTCAACTGAAGGAACATCAACAAGTTCACACTAGTTGATGTTCCATTCACCTGTTCTGTGTGTGAGAAAGGATTCTGCTGGCCATCCCAACTGTGGACACACCAGTCAGATCACAGTGGGCAGAGGCTGGTCATCTGCTGAATTTCAGGGAAGGGATTCTCTGGGTTATCTGACTTAATGGCACACCAACGTGTTCATACCAGGGGACAGCCATTCACCTGCTCAGTCTGTGGGAAGGGATTCACTCATTCATCCCGCCTACAGAGTCATCAGCGAGTTCACACTGGGGAGAAGCCATTCACCTGCTCAGTCTGTGGGAAGGGATTCACTCAGTCATCCAGCCTACGGGGTCATCAGAGAGTTCACACTGGGGAGAAGCCATTCACCTGCTCAATCTGTTGGAAGAGATTCACTCAGTCATCCCACCTACACAGTCATCAGCGAGTTCACACTGGGGAGAAGCCATTCACCTGCTCAGTCTGTGGGAAGGGATTCACTCGGTCATCAAACCTACTGAGTCATCAGCAAGTTCACACTGGGGAGAAGCCATTCACCTGCTCAGAATGTGGGAAGGGATTCACTCAGTCTTCCCACCTAGAGAGTCATCAGCGAGTTCACACTGGGGAGAAGCCATTTACCTGCTTAGTCTGTGGGAAGGGATTCGCTCAGTCATCCCAACTACAGAGTCATCAGCGAGTTCACACTGGGGAGAGGCCATTCACCTGCACACTGTGCGGGAAGGGATTCACTAGCTCATCTAAATTGAAGGTGCATCAGAGAGTTCACACTGGGGAGAAGCCATTCACCTGCTCAGTCTGTGGGAAGGGATTCGCTCAGTCATCCCAACTACAGAGTCATCAGCGAGTACACACTGGGGAGAGGCCGTTCACCTGCTCAGAATGTGGGAAGGGATTCACTCAGTCATCCAGCCTACAGAGTCATCAGCAACTTCACACTGGGGAGAGGCCATTCACCTGCTCAGAATGTGGGAAGGGATTCATACTGTCATTCTACCTACAGAGACACCAGCGAGTTCACACTGGGGAGAGGCCATTCACCTGCTCAGACTGTGGGAAGAGATTCACTCAGTCATCCCACCTACGGAATCATCAGCGAGTTCACACTGGGGAGAAGCCGTTCACCTGCTCAGTCTGTGGGAAGGGATTCACTCAGTCATCACAACTATTGACACACCAGTCAGTTCACAGTGGGGACTGGCCGTTGTTATGAATCCCTGGGTTTCATTTGCTGTGGACTGTCATTTTTCGAGAGTGAGATTAAGAAGGTGAATCAGTCTGACTTGCAGCTTGTTTAGTTTTAACTGAGGACACAGACACTCAGAGTCAGACGGAGACGAAGGAGGAAAAATGGAAGAATCGAAACCAGGGAACTAGTGGCCAAGGGTCACTCTTTGGAACCTTCCTATGCCCACAAGGGTGGGTTAATTATCGATTCGCCGTACATCGAATGTGTGGTTGTCACCTCGTTTGATCCATAGGAGTGGATCGGATTTGGCGCATCCTGTGGAGACCACTTATGTGTTAACCCTTGCCTGGCTGTGGTGTGGTAGTTCACTTGAAGATGATACACCTTGTGACAAGTCACTTTTGGTTATAATTTGTATGTGGATTTGGAGCGATGACGGATAAAATCTACAGCAACTGTTCTCTTGTTTTACCACCATGAAACCTGTGCAATTCTACATATTTGTGTTCTCTCGCCTTTTACCCTGGATTACAAATCTCTCTCTCTCATCGCCTATTCTGTAGTTGAACTGAACTTTCATACTTCACCATCTCAAGACTCTAAGCCTTGTTTCCCCCGAGCTCAATAGTTTGGGAGTTACATTTACACACATTTATAAACTTAACACTGTTAACATCTGTTTATCTTGTTTAAGTTGCAATATTACAAGTAGATGCTAATAAAGATAGATTTAACATCAAAACCAGACTCCAGGTGTAGTCTATTGCTGCTGGTTTGTTTCTAAAGCGTTATGGTTCATAACAAATTTGGGGCCTGCATCTGAGATATTTACAAATTTGGTGGCTATTGATCGATGAATTATCGATTTGATTGGGTAAATCCCTTTTGATTTATTTGTGTGTGGAAATCAGCAACAATGGACATTTATAAATTTCTGGAAGCGCCAACCCCTGAGGCATCAGGAAAAGCCAAAAAGAATGAATTGCTGACTGTTGCTAATGGGCTGAATCTTAAGCAGGTAAGGGGGTGTGAAGGACTAGGGCAAGCATAAAACTGAGAGAGGAGGTAAAGGTAAACCAATAGGGGTTTTATTATAAAATATAGGCATCCACCCCCTTTTTCAGAGACTGGGATCCCTGTTTCTACCGGTAATAATGTGCATTTCAATGTGTTCACCTCTCAGTCCTCGATTCTCTAAATGAAAGGGTTATCCACATTTGATTTTTCTTTATATGATGTCCCAACCATTTCAGGGATCAGTCTATTGAAACTTCATTGCACTCTCTATAACAAATACTCTCTAACCACTTTGTTAATCCTCTGTGCAAAAAAATGCCCATCTTCCACAGCCCCGTGTTGCCCCAACCACTCACCTCCTACCCCTGTCATTGGCCCCACTTGCGCGTCAACTGTCCCAATGTTAATCCCTCTGCTCACCACCACCATGTGCTCAGACATTTCCACAAATTTCCACCGGGACAAACATCCTTTCACACCATCTTCTTCCTTTCAATAAAATCCCTCCTCTCCCTCCCCAGGAACTGGCATCAAACCGACGGACCGAGCGGTCTCCGACCTCTCGGCGACACATCAGACTCCGGCCGCAGGAGACGCTTCACAAACGCCCCAACATCCCTTGGAGGGAAATGGACATAAATCAAAAAACGGACATTTATTCCGCTGTGATGTGGAGTTTGAGGCCGGAGCGGGAGGCGAAATCAGTGGGGGTAACGCCCTCTGGACGTCCACCTCTGCGACTGGTGGTAACAAGTGATTGGCATCGCTTTGCACCAATGGGAATAGCACAGCCCTTGAATCCTCTGTTGACAGCGGTGGGGGTGGGCTGGTCACGTGATTATTAGCCCAGCTATTAAACTGATAAAGCCCGAGCTCAGCAGAGCATGGATGACGTAAGACGCTGCGCACGTAAGGGCAGATCCCGGTGTGGGAAGCCCATGCGTGACGTTAGGCACGAGGGGGTTCTGTGTGACGTCACCTGTGGGGATGCGCTCGCATTTAAATGCACCTTAATGTGCGTTTCTTATGATTTCAGAGGGACAACATTAATCACGGGTTTCATTACCGAATCCAGTGTGAGATGTAAAGCCCCCTGTAATGTGTCCGGCATATCCCTTTTGATTTATTTGTGTGTGGAAATTAGCAGTCCCCACTGTGAACTGACTGGTGCGCCAGTAGTTGTGATGGCCGAGTGAATCCTATCCCACAGTCTAAGCAGGTGAACGGCTTCTCCCCAGTGTGAAATCGCTGATGACTCTGTAGGCTGGATAACTGAGTGAATCCCTTCCCACAGACTGAGCAGGTGAATGGCCTCTCCCCAGTGTGAACTCGCTGGTGTGTCTGTAGGGTGGATGACTGAGTGAATCCCTTCCCACAGACTGAGCAGGTGAATGGCCTCTCCCCAGTGTGAACTCGCTGGTGTCTCTGTAGGGTGGATGACCGAGTGAATCCCTTCCCACATACTGTGCAGGTGAATGGCTTCTCCCCAGTGTGAACTCGCCAGTGACTCAGTAGGGTGGATGACCGACTAGAGTGAATCTCTAGATGAGACTAGAATTCGGGGACATCGCCTCAAGATTCAGGAGAGAAGAGTTAGGACGGAGACGAAGAGAAACAGTTTTTCCCACAGAGTGGTGAATCTGTGGACTTCTCTGTCCAGGGAAGCAGCTGAGGTTTCCTCACGAAGTATATTTAAGATACGGTTAGATAGGATTTTGCAGAATAAGGTAATGAAGGGTTATAGGGAAAAGGCAGGTAGATGGACCTGAGTTTCCTGACGGATCAGCCATGATCTTATTGCATGGCGGGGCATACTCAGTGGGCCAATGGCCGACTCCTGCTCCCATTTCTTATGTTCTGACGTGCGGCCTGAGTAGTGTCTTGTAAAGTATCAGCATTATCTCCTTGCTAATATATTCTACTTCACTTTAAATAAAGCCAGCATTGTATTTGCCTTCTTTACCACAGACTCAACCCGGAAGTTAATCTTCTGGGAGTCTTGCCCAAGGTCCTGGTGGCGTAGTGACGTCAGCGCCGGACTCCGTAACGGAGGTCCCCGGGTTCGAATACAGTCGGGCCTCTCCTGAGTACGCTTTCCATCCGTGCCGGGTTGAGTGTTGAGCTCGCAATTCGACCTCATAAAGATACTGTGAAATGTCTGTGTGAGGAGAAGTGCCCCACACAACCTTACGATCCGCGCCTTGTAAGGCATGAAAATGTCCGACACTGCCCTGAGTCAGTCCTGAGTTGACGACATCATCATCATCATCATCATCATCATCACGTTTCCTTCTGTAGATCTGTGGTTTGAACCTTCTCCCCAATCAGATAGCAGTTCACTATTGTTCCTTTTGCCGAAATGCATTATCGTACTTTTCCCAATATTGTATTCCATCTGCCACTTTCTTCAAACTTGTGTCCTGCTGCAATCGCATTGCTTCGTCAGCACTACCATCGCCTCCACCTACCTTTGTATCATCCGCAAACCTTGTCACAAAGCCATCAGTTCCATTATCCAAGTCATTGACAAACAATGTGAAAAGTAGCGGTCCGAATACTGACCCCTGAAGACAAAGTCACTGCTGGCCAACCAGAAAAGGCCCCTTTTATTCCCACTCGCTGCCCCTTGGCTGTCAGCCGTTCCTCTGTCCATGCCTGTATTACTTCTGACTTTTATCCTGTTAAGCAGTTTCATGTGTGACACCTTATCGGAAGCTTTCTGAAAATCCAAGTAAATGATATCCACTGCCTCTCGTTTGTCCATCCTGCTTATGGCTTCCTCGAAGATCTGTAACAGACTTGTCAGGCAAGATTTGCCTGTATAGAACCAAGCTGGCTTTGACATTATATCATTAGTCTCCTAGTACACCAAAACCTCAACTGTTATCATGACTCCACACTTTCCCAGCCACTGAGATTAGGCTAACTGGACTATAATTTGCTTTACTTTGCCTTCCTCCCTTCCCAAAGAGTGGATTGACATTTGCAATCTTCCTGTCCTCAGGGACCATGCCAGAATCAAGTGATTCTTGACGTGTCATGACCAATGCATCTGTTATCTCTCCAGCAACCTCTCTCAGGACTCTGGGATGTAGTCCATCTGGTCCAGGTGACTTATCCACTTTAAGAACCTGAGTTTGCCTAGCACGTTTTCCTTTGTAATAGCAATGGCACTCACTCCTGTTCCCTGACACTCACGGATCTGGCGCACTGGTGGTGTTGAATTCATAACAACACTTGTTATTATGAATCCCTGGGTTTTGTTTGCTGTGGACTGTCATTTTAAGAGAGAGAGACAGAGATTAGGATGCCGACTCAGTCTGACTTGCAGCTTGTTTACATCGCTCGCAGCTTGTTTAGTTTTAACCGAGGACACAGACACTCAGAGTTAGACAGAGACGAAGGAGGAAAAATGGAAGAATCGAAACCAGGGAACTAGTGGCCAAGGGTCACTCTTTTGGAACCTTCCTATGCCCACAAGGGTGGGTTAATTATCGATTCGCCGTACATCGAATGTGTGGTTGTCACCTCGTTTGATCCTTAACAGTGGATCGGATTTGGGGTATCCTGTGGAGACCACTTATGTGTTAACCCTTGCCTGGCTGTGGTGTGGTAGTTCACTTGAAGATGATACCCCTTGTGACAAGTCACTTTCGATGATAATTTGTATGTGGATTTCGAACGATGACGGATAAAATCTCCAGCGACTGTTCTCTCGTTTTACCACCGTGGAACCTGTGCAATTCTACCTATTTGCCTTCTCTCGCCATTTACCCTGGATTATCTCTCTCTCTCTCTCTCTCTCTCTCTCTCTCTCTCTCTCTCTCTCTCTCTCTCTCTCTCTCTCTCTCTCTCTCTCTCTCATCTCTCTTCTCTCTCTCTCTCTCTCTCTCTCTCTCTCTCTCTCTC